>NC_143486.1:68134622-68444602 GCF_027475165.1 Benincasa hispida
CATTTCTTCTTACAATACTTACATTTTATTTTCTTTTTAGATTTATTTTCTTCTGGGTTATGAGGTTTCTTGTCTTTAGAGTGGTTTTTTTTGAAGTTTCCTTTTACAAATAGTCCTTCACCACTAGGTTTATCCTTTTTGTCAACCTGTAGCTTAACCTCTCTAGTTCTAAGGGCTGAGATTATGGTGTCTGTGCTTATGCTATCTCTTCCATACTTTAGTGCATTCTTAATTGCTCTATACTGTTCAAGCAAAGAGTTTAGGAGCACATAGGCTTCGTTTTCATCACCTAAAACTTCTTCTAAAGTTTTAAATTTAGTAACTATCTTCTTTAACACATCTAAGTTGTCAGATAAAGTTTTAGATGAATTCATTTTAAACGTGAAGAATTTCTCCCTAAGATACATTTTGCTAGGAATGTCTTTAGTAGCATACAACTCTTCTAACTTAGTCCAAATTCTATATGCAATTTCTTGATCTAATACTTGTCTAAGAACACTGTTACTTAGATTAATAACTAATGTACCGTAGGTTGCCAGCTCCCACTCCTTCTTTTCTTGGGCTGTCACCGTGGCAGGGAGTGTTGATGGATCAAGGATGACTCTGTGGCTTTCTGCTGGCCGAGTATTGCCTTGATCTTGGCCTTCCACAGTCCAAAGTCTCCTTTGCCATCGAATTTCTCTACCTCGAACCTTGTTACTGACATTTTGGATGAAAACTCGTGTCTTAATTCTCCAAGAATTGAGATCTTGAATGTCTAGTCACTCTGATACCACTTTGTTAGGTCTGCTTCTTCTTCGATGGGCCTGCTTCTGCAAAAGAAAAATTATTTTAGCCCAAATGATGAAAAAATAAAGAGGTCCTTTTACCTTGATCTAATTCTTGAAGCCCAAATCTTTGCCCCAAATTTCTTGGTTGGTAGAGAACTAGGTTGAGAATTGACCACGATTTTTCAACTGATGGCTAGCACGTGGATGATCCTACTGAAATTTGTCTAATGGAAAAATGAAAACAACTTTGTTTCTGATGGGTGCAAAAATGAAATTTCTCTCTTTAGCTTTCAGATTCTTTCGATCTACCGCCTTTTTGTATTTTTTCTTTCTTCTAACCCTAGTGAGTTTTCTTTGATCTGTGCGATTGATTATAAGTAAACGATGAGGAAGCTTGCAGTCAGGTAGACGAAGGCAGAAGAAAGGATGTAGACGATCATGCCATCATGTAGATGATTGCTCGAAGAAAAGGTGTACGATCGTGCAGTCGTGTAGACGATTGCTTGAGGGAAGATAGACGATTGCTTGTAAGAAGGTGAACGTTTGCGCAATCGTGTAGATGATTGCTTTGAAGGAAAGGTAGACGATCGTTCTGTTCTACTAGACGATATGAGGAGAAAAGGTAAACGATGGACGATCTTGTAGACGATGAGAAGAGAAGAAGAAAATACATTGCGATGTACGTGGTTCAGCTGTGAAAGCCTACGCCCACAGGAAGAAGATAGTTTTATTATGAAGCTAAGTCACAGACCCTATTTTTCTTTACAGATTGCTCAAGTTTTTCTTGAAGCTTTTTATTTGTTGTTGTATCTAGAAATTTGTAAATGATGAGTTTAAATACTATTTCTAATACAAGTAGTTACAATAACTAACTGTAAAGATTAAAGAAATGTGAAACAACTTCTTAATCTTGATGTATGAGCTTATATTCTTCAAAACCATTACATGCATGATTTAGATAGAGGATTGAGTTTAGACAAATTTAATCAATTAGTTTATATTGTTTACCTGTCTCACCAAGGCAACTTTGACAAACTTCTATGCACTAGGTTGGTCAGGCTTCACACTTATGAGTAGGGATCAAATTTCCCACGGGGTCGGGTCCCCGACCTGATCAGGATGAAGAATCTCCGGTTTAACTGGGTACGGGGATTTAAATCGAATCCCCGATCGAGGGCGAAAAGGGATCCCCATCCCGTCCTCGACCAGCACTCTCGCCCTCTCCCCGCATTTTTTAATTATTTATTTATATATAAATATACTAAAACATATAAATAAACTAAAATATAAAGCAACTGTTTTAAAGTAAAATATACGTGTGTGTGTATATATATATATATACACACACATAAACTAATTTTTTTTTTAATTTTAATTTTCTAATATAATAAATTTAAATTTTATTAAGTTTATAATACACTAAATATTTCTTTTTATTTTTTATTTAAACACACATATATAATAATAATACTAATTTCTTACCTAAAATATTTACCATTTTAATGTAAATACTAAACTTTAATTAATTATAAATAATAAAAATAGTAAAATAAAAAATGGAGATTTCTCCTATGCGGACCCGAATTCCCAAACAGGGATTCTCCGATCCTGACTCCCCAAAACGAGGAATTGTGCAGGAACGGGAAATCCACAGAGACAGGGATGGGGAGTACATCCAAGCTCCACCCTGTTCTGTTGCCATCCCTACTTATGAGTTGTTTGGATTGCTAAATTAAGTTTTAAAGTTTAGAGTTCATATATTTGTATATGCAGTTATGTTATTTAAGTTAAGAAATCTATGTTGGAGACGTTGAGTTAAGTTATTAAATTAGGATATTTTGTACAAATTTTTTCAAACCTAAATAATTTAATTTTATGGTCACTATTTTTTTTTAATCTTAATGTTGTTTCTTGTCAGACTTCATGGATTATTATTTATTTTGCGAAATGGCTCATTACAAACTTATTTGCCAACAACATATTTTCTATTTCGTAGTTTAGGAGCATAAAGATAATTACTCTCTCATTTGTTATAATTACTTCTACATATAAATTATTTTTTTTTATCTATTTTTTACTCATATTTTAAAAAAGTTCAAATACTACTTTGGTGTATGTATTCTTATCTTTAGTTTGTTTTGATTCATATATTTTTAAATGTTCATTTTAATACTCTGTATTTTGAAAATGTGCATTCTGATATTTGTACTTTCAATTTTGATTCATTTTGGTCATTATATTTATAAAAAGTGATAATTTTGATCCTTTAATTTTAGGAGATCAAAATGATCACTTTTTGAAAGTTGAAATACCAAAATATACTAAAATTGAAAGAATATGACTAAAATAAACACTTTGAATGCATAGGACCAAAAAGATCATAGCAAAAAGTACAATGACAATGGTATTTAAACATTTTTAAAAAAATTTAAGCCAAGTTTTGAAAACTAAAAAAAAATATGAGAGTTTTAAAATTGAGGCCTTTATTTGGTACCCTTTTGGTTAACAATTTTTTGTTGGGTAATTACAAATTAAGGGGTTGTTTGTTTTATAGTATTATGAGATGTCCCGACATTTGAAAGATGCATGGACGGAGAGCATCTAAGAGAGTTTGGATGCCCTCCTAAAACATGGGTTTTCAAGATTCCCGAGTTCAGGGCATTTCCATTTTACTTTTTTGTCATTCTTTTTTATTTTATTTTACATATATACATTAAACTTCGTTTGCATTATATAATTAATATAAATACTCTCAACCATGTATATCATATATTTTTAGTTATATCGTAATTCTTATTATATTTTAGCAACATATTCATATTTAAATTTAAACTAATATTTATTTTATTAAAAAAATCTTAAATTATGATACATTATTTTGTTGAGAAAAATAACATATAAAAATAATATAAATTGTATTAATTTTTAAAGAAATTTAAATTGATAAAATCAAATATGTTATATAAGTTCAAATTATATCAAATTGATTATCAAGTAATAAATAGTCGTGAGGGTATTCTTGAAACTTTATGTAAATTTAAATTATTGAATAGAAATCCTACGAAACAAACACAGTTATCAAAATATTTCTAGATATCTGCAAAAGTATTCCTACAAAAAACATAATAATCTAAAGATGTCGAACATCTATAGTTTCTAGTATATATAACTCCAAGCAGTTAAGATTCTGGTTATCTACAAGGCCCCTAAGTGTTTAACAACATTTTTAAAGAATTATAAATATAACAAATTTCTCAAATCTCCAATGTATTATATTTTTCTTCCTATTATATTTTTTTGCTTTATGAGTTCAACCAGTGTTGGTTGGAAAATTCTATCCTCTAATCTTGAGGTTCGATTTTTTTTCAATGATATCTTCGGTTGTTTTTTTTTCATCTTGTTTCGCATTCTAATTAACATTGAAAAATTTTCCTCACACTTTTTTTCCCATTTTCATTATATGCTCGATTTCATATAATATTAGTAATATTTGGTATTCCTTTACTTTTCTCTTCTTTCCAAGCTCATTTTCCCCTCTCTCTTGTTATTTTGTTAGTGTTTATCATTATGTTTTTTAGCATAATAATTGTGGATTCGAACTTTTAACTTTTTTAATCAAAAATCTACATCTTATGCCAATTGAACTATGCTTATGTTGGCTTCCATCATCAATTTTTTTCATAGTTAGAAATCTATCACTAACATATTTTTAATTCACAACCTAAATATATCAATTATATAGTACTATGACTAACAGATTTCAATCACAATGTACAACTAACATATATTCTATCTCTTCTATCACTGATATATTTCAAACAAATATTTTTCTTTTGCTTTCTCCATCTCACTTTCTTCCTCCAATTTTGTTTTTTCCATCTCTTTCATTGGTATGTCAACAAAATATTAAAGTAGTTTGATGCAATATCTTTTTCAGAACAACCATAAAAACTTGAAACAACTAAATTGTAGTTAAGTTATCTATAATTGAAGCTTAAAACTACGTAATAAAAGTATATAAGTAGTTTTTCTATATAGATGATAGATTCCTATATACTATGTGAAATCTGTCATTAGTACCGATCATATGTTTCAAATAATATATGCTTATAAGTCTAGAATCTAATCATTGATAGAGTCTACCGATGATACCTCATGTTACAGATAGAGTCTATCCATGGTAGAGTATTGATGATAAAATTTATAATTGGTATCAATATATCAATAATATACTTCTATCATTGATTTTGTTATTTATGATAGAAGTCTATTACTAATAGATTTTGCTATCGAAAGTAATAAAAGTCTATTAAAGTCTATCACTGATATGAATCTATATCAGTGATAAAAGTCTATTACTACCAATAACAAAATCTATTGGTGGTAGACTCTAAAACTAATAGACTCCTAGAGTTGAACTAAGTTTATTTTATCTACAAATTCTTTTATATTGTGCAATATCTGCTAATACTTTGAGACTGATTTTTATATTTGCAACTATCTCATTTAAAAAACCTCAAAAAAGATCCTCACACCATATCAAACAAAACTTTTTTTTTTTTTTTTTTTTTTTGCTTTGTTTTCCTATAACTATGAAATTAAAAATTTTGAAAAAAAAAATGTAAAATAAAATCTAAACTTTATTTTACTTCATAAGGGGACATTTGGATTTAGAAAATTGGGATAGGAATAAAGGTGGGAATGAATAAAGGATACACGACCTCTTGTTTGGTATAAGTTTTGAAGTTTTAGGCAAGGGAATTGCATTCTTTATATCCATGGATAATACTCATCCAAACCCGTGAGTTTTCTTTGTTGAAGTTAATGTCCTAAATCGAGTGTATCTTATAGTTTGTAAAGACAAATTATATATCTAATAAAAATAAGAGATATTTTATTAATATTTAGACTGCCTTAAATCAATCAAATAAACTAAAGTCCAAGGTTATTTTATGAAACTTAAACATGTGGAGACATACAGATGGATCACGTTTACGTGATAACCTAAATGGTCTATAGTAGATGGATAAGTTTGATTACCTTATCTGGTGACACTACGAATGCGCGCTCCTTTGTAGATGTTTCAATTGTTGTAAATTACTACGAATAATCTGATCTTGATCGTTCATGTGGAGATATGCGAGTGAAGGTATTCTATATAAAGAATTTGTATAAGACCGAACCGCGAAATGAATAGTCTCTCTATATAATACCGTTGCTAGAAGAGACTTACATTTCACTAGGATAAATAAGCGACTTAACCTTAATCCGGAGTGAGTTGTGAACTCCTCTCTATGAGAGCAATCATCTGATTTGTATAGGAGAGAGTGACCTTGTTAGCCGACTCAATAAGACTACCATTTTGGGGACTTGTCCGAGTAAGAAGCTGGGAACACAACTACATAAGATAAAATTCACTCCTTTCAATAACATTAAAGAAAATAGATAAATTGCTCTTTTAATAGTTGATTATGGGTCTTGAACATTGAGGCCTCACCCTCTCACTGACTCGAGAGGTGTTAATTTATAGTTGGACTACAAACTATTTGTTTATGAGAGGGATCAGTGGTATTTAAAGAGTAAGACGTAACTATAGGGGTAAAATGGTATTTTGACCTAGCTACAGTTATGAGCATTTTGCTAAGGGTTGACTCACTGTTTATTGGTTATATCTATGGATACGGAAATAAATCTATAGTGCGAAAAGTGCAGCTATCGATCTTTAGTAGAGTGACGGGTAGTTAATGAAAATTGATTAATTTAATTAAAGAGTTTAATTAATCAATCTTATATCATTGTCGTTTCTAATTTGTAGGTCCAAAGGTCCCCTTGTTAGCTCACTAAAGGATATACAAGAAGTATGGTTTGAATTGTTCAAATCAATTGTATATTAATGAGATTAATATAATATATTAATCATAGACATGAAAAATATTTGAATAAGATTCAAATATTAAAGAGATGTATACATATAAATATGTGATAATTATATATTGATTAATTCTATATTAAACATGATTTAATATAGTCGTTTAATTGATTAATTAATGGTTAATTAATTAATTTTAGAGAAGTAAAGATAAATAAACATGTGATGCTTATTAATTAATTATATTAAATTGGATTTAATATCTATAGTTATTTAATTATTAGACTAATTAATTAAATTTTAATTAAATTAGAACTAGAGTAGGAATAGGAAAGACTAGGAGAAGGGGGTCACCTCTCCTCTAAGGGTCATATTTGTGACACAGTTGAATTGAAAATTATGAATACTAGCCTCCTAAGGAACCATTGAAGGTCCTTAGGTGGAATCATGAGATCAGACCAAATACCTAAAATTTACAAAACATAAATTTTACAGCAAAAACTATATAGATTATGCATTTAAAAGATAAATGTAACATGCTTTAAAACAGAGATTATAGAAAAGAAAAAGGGTTTAAGAAACCTTACCCTTAAAGAACTCTTCTTCACGAAATTCCTTCTCCAAATCTTGTCACGAACAATCTCGAACCCTCTAACCGTCAATGAGGATACCACCACGAATGTTAAGATATTCTCTGGATGAGAATCTAGGAGTTTTGTAGGCTCTGACTATTTTGGAGGGGGGGTTTGAGAGATGAGAAGAAGTGATGGGATTCCAAAAATTTCATAACGTTTCTATTGATCAATTCCCTTTTTGTGAAAACGGAAGAGGAAGAACTATTTCTCTGCCACGCTATTTTAGAGAAAAAATGGGAGAGAGTTACAACTTCCTCCCAAAATGATTTTTAAAATAAATCAAATCAAATCAAATCAATTTATTTTCACAAATCAATTTAATATATATTTATATGATAACTACCTTATCATATAATATATATTAAACTATATGTTATATCAAATATAACACATAAGCTATAGTTTTTGTATTGTATCAAATACAATATAACCTATAGTTTCTATTCTCTCACCAATGACATTTAATATAAATCATATTTACATTAAATTTAATTATGTGAATCATATAATTAATATTTAAATCATATTCAAATATTTATTTCTTCTTAAATAAACTTTATATTTTAATACATCAAAATACATTATAGTAATTATATGATATATAATTAGATAAATTAATTATATCATATATAATTAATTCTCTCGATTAATTTGAACAATTCAAATTAATTCAAAAATTGATTCTCATTAATTCTCGTTAAACTACAGAGGCGTCCTCATGAACCTATAGCTTGAAGCTCCAATGATACGTGAATAATTAATTGAACTCCTTTAATTAAATTGTTCACCGTCCGTTAACTTTGGGGCACCACTAAAGACCGACAGTTGCATTATTCGCATTATAGATGTATTTCTATGTCCATTGAATATAACCAGTCATAAGTACAATGACCCTTTATAAATTGCTCGTAACTACAGCTGGGCCAGCCCTTGTAATTACATCTAAGTACCACTGAACAATAAATCATAGTCCAACTATGACCAAACCTCTCTCGAACTAGGAGAGGGTGTGACGCTAGTTCAAGCCAAGGGAGCAATTTATGTAATTACCTCGATATTGAGGAAGATCAATGATTCTCATCCCACGGAAGATCAACTATCAAAATGGATAATACAAGATATGAAAACAAGCATTTAACTCAACCTATAAAACCATTCAAGGCCCTTAATTCCATATTCAAAACAACATATACACTTGATGCTAATCAAATCTACAATTTAGCACAAACCTGGATTCAATATTCTAAAAGAGTGAATGGAGGCTAGTTATGGATGTCCGCCTAAAATTTCCTTTCCGCTTCGTTTTTTCCTTCTTTTCTTGTTTTTCTTTTATTTATTTTAACTCCATTAACATTTCTCTTCCAAATATTGTATAATCTTAAATGAAAAACAAATATAAAGTATTAATCTTTTAAACATATGTTACATCTGTTAAAAAAAATTGATCTAGTAAATACTTTGTATCATCCAAATATCTTTAAACAAAAATTGCTAGAATCTTTTGAATTCTTGTAAATCCGGTTTTTGTTTCTATCTTATATGCACGCTTGTAAATTAATTGTTTGACATAATTTGGCCGATTTACAAATAAAAAAATTAATTGTATAATTATTAAAAATAAAAAAATCGTAGACTCTGCATGGTAACTATTTTATTTTTATTTATCGATACTACTTTCACTTCTAATTTTTTATTTATTATTATCTATTTTTTACCGATGGCTTAAAAATCTACCAAATTTTGAGAACAAAAAAGTAGCAATCAAAAAGTTATTTTTGTTTTTAGAATTTGACTAACAATTCGACCCGTGTGCTTAATAAAGATGCAAATCATTGTAAAACAATATAAATAAAATAAATTTAATTTTAAAAAATAAAATTGTCATCAATCGTGTTGTTATTATCTTTGAAGTATGTTTGTCATATTTTATAATGGTTGGCTCAGCGGCTGGACGCACTTCAGGTTTGAGTTTAAGGCTTAACATGGGCAGTTTTTTAGTTAAAATTTTAATTTATTTTAATTTTCAACTTTTAATTTGCTATCAATCTTCCAAAAAGTATTTCATATTTTACTTTTTCAATTCAATTTTAGTACACTTGAAACATGGAAAGAAAATTTAATTCCCTTTAATTTTTCTCACTCATAAATATATAAATATACATACATTTTTGGATCTTTATAAACTATTTTACAAAAAAATTATAGTACTTTTTTAATTAATATCATTTAATATAAATATCATATATCAATTCATTTAAAATTAAATTTATTTGAAAGTTAAATTATAAGATCTCAAACATTTTTTAAAATTGTGATTAATAAATTCTTAATATTTCAATTTCAACTATAGTCCCTTAAAAATGTCTAGTAATTCTATAAATTAATTCAATTTTATATTTAATATTAATAGATCTAAAAAAATATTTAAAATGTTTTAAAAATAATTGTTTTATAAGAAAAAAATTGTCTAACTTCACCTTAAATTTAATTTTTTTTAATTATCATATATATTAATGTTAAAAAGATATCTCATTGTACCTATTAAACACAAAGTTAAATTTAATGTCCAATATAACTTTAACTTTTTACATTTTCATATATGTAAGAGATATATTAAATGCAAAATTGATATGTCAGAAATTTCTTAAACAAAAACATAAAAAAAATTGGAGGCCTATTAGACTTTTTTTTTTTTTTTGTTTTTTAGGAATTATAGAAATACAAATATAGAAGTTTATAGGTTAAACTTCTAATCTTATATCCAAATGTGTCCCTCTCCCACACATAAAGTTCTAGGTCTGCCATGGGCCTAACCCAACCCCATCCACAATTTCTTCGTTCATGCTAATGATTCTCTTTTTTTTTTTTTTTGTGTGTTGTGCTCCTCGATCTCTCTCATGAGATGCCTTTAATGCATTGGGATAAATGTTAATAAATTTTAATTTTGAAACTCCAGTAGACAATTTACATTCAAGCAGAAGCTCACATCAATCACTTACAACCTTGAATGAATAGCCAAAAGCTCTCCACTACCGCACGATAATCCTAAAACAAAACTAAAAGCTCTCTATCATTTGATTATCAAACTAATCAACGATGAACTTGAGACTAAAAAGCTTTATCCACCAAAATTTCAAGGAAACCGATCAATATTTAGATAAACTTTTTTTAAAAAAAAACCACACTCTAAGAGTGAGATTGTCGATTAATGGTGCTCCGATTGTTGAATAGCTAGAGCAATGGGAGAGATTAAGAACAGTGAAGATAACACTTAATTATGGGCATTTGTAACCTAATTTGATCAAACATAAGGTTAATTTCATTGATAGAGGCTGGAGCCTATGAATTAAACACTATAGTCAGGTTTAAAACGATATTATAATAAAGATAGTGATAAAACTACATTTAAAAAACAAGAATAATTGGTAGAAACAAAATATATATATATATATATATTTCATGTTTAAAAAAAAAAAATTAATAGAGATAGTGATAAAAATAATAACAAGTGCTAAAAAACGAGAAGTATTTTATTTTAAGTTTAAAATGAAATTATAATAATTATAAAAAAAAATTAAAATTGAGTTTGTTAGGATTAATCAAAATGAAAGATAATACAAATATAAAAAGTCGATTTAGGAAAACCAATATAGGTTTGAAATTTCAAATCAACATTTAAAGATAGAAAATAATTTAGATACAAAATTGGAGAATTTTTAAATTAAGAACCGAGATTTATGTCAAAATACACGCATGAAAAGAAGAAGTTAATTAACGCCGAATATCTAGAAATTGATAGAATATAATTATGAATTTTATGATACAATTAATGAAGATGTTGGATTAATTACATGGCTAGAAAAGGAGCTATTAAATAAATTTTATGATTAACAGAAAATGGATTCACTTGCATCCCATGTGTTTTGCTATAAATTCTGAAAAGTTCCGTGTTTTGCTATATTTCTGAATAAAAGTATAATTTGGGCCAGGACACAATTTCCCTTTGTTTGTTGGAGAAAAAGAACAAGCCCATTGATTTTCTAGGGCCCAACATTGAAGAGAGCCGACCCCACGGCCCATTCGCGTTTCTGAAGGTCCAGAAGGCCCATGGCGAACCTGTATATTGGGCCACAAGTGCATTTTCGGGAGAAAAACAACTTTTAAGCATTTATCTGATTAGGATTTTTATTTGTCTTACCAATCCCTACTTACAAATCACAATTATTTTAATAACAAGGCTGAATTGGCATAGAGGTTGTAAATTTATAATATCAACTTCAAATTTAGCGTTTTGATTATTTCACCTAAAAAATATTGTAAAAAAAAAAGAAAATATCTTTTTGGTAAGTTTTGAGTATAGTTTCTGGTTGGTCATTAGGTGCCAAATAATACACATTTAGTCCATAAATTTCGAATTTGGTTTTAAGCCTATGTTTCAAAATGTTACGATTTTACTATTGATGTTTGAGTTTGTTCAATTTAGTCCTTTAATTTCGAGATTAATACTTTTAACCATCAATTTTCATAGTGAAATACTATCAATATCTATTAATTGATTTAAAATACTTATAAAGTGAAATTTTTAATTGTAATTTAATAGTGCTGAAATAGTAAAACTTATTAATTATAAATCTTTTAATTTATTTTAAACTTATTAAAGGACATTAACACCCAAGATTAAAAATAAGTATTTAGTGAAAAAATAGGCAAATTTAAATATTGGAATATAGAGCCTCAATTGAAACAAAAATTCAAATCTCAAATTTAAAATTGTAATGTTTTGAAATTTAAAGACTAATTAAAACTAAAGTTACGATGTACTGACTAAATGCGTAATATTTTGAAACATAGAATCAAATAAAAATTAGATGTAAAACTTTTCAATCAGATAAAAGTATTTTTTCTATTTAAATCTTCTTTTTATCTATACATTTTTTTTGGTTGGTTTTTGGGTGCTCAAATTATTTATTTTAGTTCATAGATAATATTCCGGAATTGATATTTGCCTACTTCATATCTACTTTCATCCATATGTGTAATTCTAATACAAAACGATATTAGGATAATAATATGTGATCATAAACATATTATTCATCAATTTAAATAGTTAGACATCAATTATCATAACTAGAAACGTATTTTTTTTGAAAAAAAATGTTAAATAAACCAATAACGATAACAAAAACAATCCTGGCATATAATTTCAAAGTTTAAAATTAATATATCAAAACTAAAAATGAGATGTGTTTATAGACTTAATTTTCGAAAATAAAAAATAAAAAACGAGATGGTTATTAAACAAAGTCTTAATTCTTCATATTTTTAGATTTTTTCCCCTCCAATTGACTCTGTTTTAATTTAATTATTTGTGATTTAAACATTTTTAATTATGCTCCTTTAGTTGGTGAATGTCAAAAGTAACTAAGGACATACTTATATGAAGTAGGGTTAATTAGATAAATAGCAAATTTTGAACTCACGTTTTGGAAAATAAACAACCGATTTTTTCTTTTTGAAAAATAACAAACCAGTAAATCAATCTACCACCAACCAATTTTTTTAAAATGTGATGCATACAAAAATACCCTTAGATTAAGAAATAAAACAAAAATACAATATATATTGAAAAAAACAAGATATTAGATAACAAATTTCAAACGTTAACATCTAACTATTTTGTTTTTTAAAATTAAGCCTATGAACACTACTTTTTCCTCTAAATTTCTTTATTTCTTATCTACTTTTCACCTATGGTTTAAAAAATCAAGTCAAATTTTGAAAACTAAAAAAAAGCTTTAAAAAAGTTGTTTTTGTTTTTGAAACTCGGCTAAGAATTCAATCACTGTAATTAAAGAAGATACAAATCACGATAAGAAATGTAGATGATATAAGCTTGATTTTTAAAAAACAAAAAGATTATAAAATTTTGGATTTATTTTTGAGAATATTCAAAAGCAACTAGATATTTGTTAAAAAAAGGAATCAGACTTGATAAATTTGTTAAGGAAAGGGACAAACTAGGAGTGTTCAAAAAATCCGATAACCCAAAAAAACCGATCAACCCAACCCAACCCATGCAGTTTGGGTTGGGTTATCAACTCATTTGGATTGAGTTCAGTTCAAATAAATGAAAATTTTATGGGTTGGGTTGGTTCATGGGTTCACCTAATATAACCCAAACCAACCCGAATTTATTATTAACTTTAAAATATATATGTTTTATTATTTGTAGCACAATTATTTATACATATGTTGATTTTAATTTTATTTAATTTCAATATTATTTAAATAATTTATTCTTCAACAACTCTTAAAAGTAGTTTCTTTGCACTTTAGATTGAAATTTTTCACTATATAAATTGAATTGAGTTGTTAATCTTATTTGAATATATGAAAATAATTAAATTAGACTTTTACATATTTACATTTTGCTTCTTTTTATAACAAAATTTTAAATAAATGACCCGATTAACCCGAACCAACCCAACCCAAATATTTCATGGTCAGGTTGGGTTGCGTTCATTTTTTAATAAGAATTATTTGGATTGAAAAAATTTACAATCCTAACAATTGAGTTGGATTTAAAAAGTCTTTCAACTTAACACAACTCAACCCATAAACACCCCTGGACCAACGATGAAACCGTAATTGAAAAGGAAAAACAAATATACTTGATCAAGATTTACCTACAAAGGGTCCTAAATTTGGACATGGCGAAATATAACAAAAATTAAAAAAGATCAAGCGAAGAAGAATACAAAATAAAATGGACTTAATTCAAATAAGTTCAATGTAAATTAATCAGATATCTTATCACATCTAATTATAACTTATAAGAATTAGGAAATCATCCTTATCCTAAAAAAGAGTAAACTCTATCTTATTCTCTATAAAAAATCTACATCATGGTTCCATATGAAATAACAAAAACGGAAACTTGATATGAGATTTATCTATAATACATGGCTCCATCTCATGATATTTTTCTTTTTAAAATTGTTATAATATTTATTTTTGTTTAAAGTTTGAAATAATCATAATAGATATTTGATATTTAACATTTGAATTTTACGAGATTTTACTTACGTATTGTAGATAAATTTACATATTTTAAACTAATAAAAAAAAAGTTATAACCCAACAACTAAACTCAACCCAACACAAAAGTTGGTTTAGATTGAGTTGAAGACTTTATTTGGGTTGTTTGGGTGCTAACTCAATCAACTCAAATTTTTGGGTTGGTCTAACAAACATCGTTAACCTAACCTAACTCATGTACAACCCTATAACAAAATACAAGAACTCCACCTCCATACAATCGTGACCACCTCCATACAATCATGACTTTGGATAACAAAACATCTTCAAACTTGACAATTGGAACATATTCTGAAGATGAAGGAACTTGCAAATGTCTTCAAAACTATCTAGTCTTCACCCCATTGGCATAAAGGTACAACTTTGTCGAAAATATTTGATTTCATGTATTTTTTGTATGCTTCTTTCCTTCAATAAATCAAGAGTTAGACATGTATGTTGGAAGCGTGTGATGGACACTCACAAATAAATAACCAACAAAAGATTATTTGAGAGGAAACAAAAGACTTTTCCAATTTTGTTTATACTTTTAATTGAACTCTCCGTGTGTTCTTCTTTAAAGACTTGGTTGCATCAACAATGTAAATGTCAATCCTATTTATAGGATTGTCATGAGAAAATCTAAATACATAGCCACTACTACAGAAATTGGATTACTTACGTTTTTCTAGTGTCATTTCCAGTATCAAGTAAAGGGTATACTTGATAATTATAAAAGCATCAACTATTCGAGTGGCAAGTATAGTGTGATAACTTGACTCCGAAAAAACATCAAGTAATATGTTTCTTGATACATTTTCATGTCAAATAAGATAATACACTTGACATTGGTGGTATGTCAAGTTTATTCGAGTGTCAAGTATAGTGTGATACTCTTTGATGTTTTTTATGTGTCACGTATATGTCTTTTTGTTTTCAAATTAAATGCCCCAATCGATATTCTCATTTTCTACCTTATATTCCAACAATACAATTTCATCAAATAAATAAACATTATACAATTAAGATCTATTAACTCAACATATTCACTAAAAATTCATATGTTCAACTATGAACACTCATCACAAATTACAACAATATTTCTCTGTCACATGTACATGCACAAAATAAAATCTCAACTATTGCTTTTGTATACAAAACTCAACTTTCAACAAACACAAAAGTGACAAATTATTTAATAAATAACCTCTCAACAAAGTACATTATTTAATCTATACATTGAGCTTTGAAGTCTAAAGATCGAGAACTAAGGGTCAGGCAAGCCATGTTTAAGCAAGTCAACCTGAAAAATAGAATAAAGGGCGATAACATCAAATTTCAAAATATAGATAAGTGGTAAAATACATCAACGTAATCCAACATACGAAAAGTTCAATAATTATGGTTACAAAAATACAAATTCTAGCAAGACCTTAATACCTATCAAAACGTCCAAACATCGTTAACTTTGTTGAATATGGCTCCAATCCCTTGAAATCTTTGAATGAACATAAAAAATTGAAAATAACTCAATTATTAGACCAATACTTCAATGGGTAACAAAGACCTATATTATACTAACCTCCAAACTTACCAAAACCTTGCCAGGATCGATCTCAAACCTATTGGACAGCAACTCAACTCATTCCAACACTTTAATCTAACACCAAAAAAGTGGCAAGTATTACTAAGTTAATGTCAAAACTTATTGAGTGTTCAAAAATTTTCAAGTAAAACCACCAACACCAACCAAAATATTGTAGGCAACAATGGAACAAACCCAATATCAAACAGCAAACAAGATATACCTCATATACTTACTGAAAATCTTATCGAAATCAATATCAACCTGTTGGACAACACATTAATGTTCTTCGAATCTTGAATCTAAAGCCAAATCACAAAGAGCATCAATCAATTTGAGTAAAAAAAACTTATGGGTATTAAAAATTTTTCAAGAAACCCACTAAAGTAATCAAAACTCACCAAACTCACCAAACTTACCAAAACCTTACCCAAAAATACTAGATTCCAGCCAAATGGAGCATAAATATGATGAGATAGAGTGAAGCCCACACTTGAACAGATCTGTTACAAAGCTAGACCTCAACGAAGACGTGGACTACCTCGACGACAACAAGCGGATTTGGCTAGACCAACTTGACTGAAGTGACGAAAGAAGTTGGGGGCGTTCGGCTATAGATGTGGGTGGAGCTGAAGTGACGGAAGCGTTCAGCAACAGATCTGGGCGCGGCTGAAGCGACAGAAGCAGTTGGGGGTGTTCGGCTACAAATCTGGGTGGGGCTGAAAACTCGCGAACGACGTGCACAGCTGGCCAGTTGGTACGGTTGAGTAGATGACGAGGGAGCTGAGCAGACAACGAGGAAGAGGTCTGGCGCGGTTGAGTAGATGACGGAATGAAAAACTCAACAACAGCGGTACGAATGAAGGCGAGGGTAGAATGAAGGCTGACGACGGCTAGGGCTCTCGGGCGCACGAAAGAAGAAAAAAATTTGGGGGAAGGGGAAGGTCGTGAGTGAGATGGTGAAGGAGGAGAGAAAGAGTTTTAAATTTGAGAGAGGGAAATAAAAATGGGAGAGGGAAATGTTATTTTATTTGATAATTTTGGTAGGAGGGAAACCAAATTTGAAAGGGAAATGAAAATTAAAGTCTCTACACGATCGCTGAGTAACAAAATGCTATATGATCGCCTACCAAATACTACATGATCGCTGAGCTCGGCTACACGATCGCTTAGCTCTGCTACACGATCGCTGAGTAACAAAATGCTATACGATCGCCTACCCAATGCTATACAATCACCTACCAAATGCTATACGTTCGCCTACCAAATTGGAGGCCTATCAAATATCCGAAATATTTCGTCAATTTATGCTTTTTTAACCCTTTTACTTGATACGAAAAAAATGTCAAGTAAGAGTTTCTTATACTAAACGTGTCAAGTAAGACCTTATATTACTTGACACAAAAATCGTGTCAAGTAAAGGTTCATGTGAAAATATCTGAAATATTCCGTCAATCTCCACTTATTTAACCCTTTTACTTGACATTTTTTTTGTCTAAAATCATATTACTGACATTTTTTTCTACAGAAACGTCAAGTAATTAAAAACTACAAGTGTCAAGTAATGTAGATTTTGTAGTAGTGAGCTCACACCCTAATTAAATACACATGGAACAATTAAAGTCCTACACTTAATTCATGTGAAACTCTACTAAATTAACTCTTTCGTTAGCATACTTAATTAACTCTCATTCTTTAATTTTACAAACTCTCATAAATTAATTCATCTATAACTTATCTAATTAAAACATGTTTAATTTTCAACATCTCCCCTTAAACATGTTTTCTAAAAACTCCAACAAAAATTTTCAACTTATTAAACACATGAACTTTGAGTGGCTTCGTGAGAATATCCGTAATTTGATCATTAGTTTTCACATATTCAACTTGAATCTTCTTTCTTGAAATACAATCTTTGATAAAGTAAAATCTTGTATCAATGTGCTTGCTACGATCATGGAACACTAGATTCTTTGCTAGAGCAATTGTTGACTTATTGTCTACATAGATCACAATAGCATCATCTTGCAAAATGTCAACTGTCTTCAGCAAATTGTTTGAATTGAAAATGGATGTCGTTAATTCGACTTCAACCTAAAACAAAAAATACTTATAAATCATCGAACTACTACTTATACTATTAAGTAGCATAAGTGGCAAGCTCGAGATTGAACCACGGAGAGGCCAAGTGAAGAGAAAACCAACGAAGGTTTTCGCAGCGGAATGTAGGGGTCGATCCCAATTTTGTTTTGCACAGAATTTATGAAATTACAGAATTAAAAGAAAACAGATTATGTATTCTAATCTAAACTTACAACATGCTTTTTCAATAGAAAAAGGAAAAAAACAAATACCTTTGAAGAACAAATAGAAGTTCATAGTTAGCTCACAATTAAGGCTAATCTGTTTGTGAGCTAGTAGGGGACCTAATGGATCTACAGATGATGCACTCCAACAATCCGAGATTAATTAGCTAAATTCTTTACACTGAATTAACCTCCATTCGTTAATTATCAGGTCACTTAGTAAATGTTCAAACCGACCTTGAGTACAAGTCGGTCGGTCGGTCGATTCGGTCAAATTTATTCTTTAATTTTTTTCATTTAAATTTACCGATATGAAAGTTTCCCAAATCGACACCGATTGGCCCGTCTCTTTCTCCGATCCATCAACTTCAGTTCAGTCAATCGACTCAATATTTCGGTCAATCATGTTTGCCTTTAGATATATATATAAAAACACAAAAAGTTGATAAATAAAAAATAAAAGGATTAAAATGAGAATAGAATTAATTAAGGGTCCCCGTCGTGTGGTAGAATTGAAGCGAGACGCCACGTGTAAAGCAAGGAGAGGGACACGAGGAAAAAGGCCAGCTGGATGGCAGGTCACGAAGATCAATCACGGTAGCTTTAACCTTTTTGGTGTGTGCAAAAAGCAAGAAAAGGTTGGGGATGTGGGGCCCATCGGCTTTTTGTTGCTCTGCTCCAACACGGCATTTGCTTGGACACGTGTCCTCGCATATAGGCATTCTTTTTTTTGGTTCATTACCCTTTATAGTGGGTCCCACTGGATTCGCAACATTAACACGCCCCCCTCCCCTTCCAACCTTTACCACGTGTATTACTTAACAACGGAATAATGCAATTTTTTTTTTCTTTTTTCTCTTTATATTATTTCAAGCAATCTAAATTTATAAGTTTATCTACTATAAATATAATGTTTCCCTCTCTCTTTTCCGCCTATATATATATATATATATATATTTTTTAAGTTAATTTCTAAATATAATTGATATATACTATGTAGAGTGCACAAATTAGATGAACATAATTTTTTATTTGATGGACCGAAGTTATATTTTAATCAAAATGACTATGTGAAAGATTACACTAGATTCATGTCCAAAAAAAAAAAAAATGTCATGAGTTTATAGAGTTCAATAAGATTTCGTTTGAGATTACTATAATTTTTAAAATAATTGTCGGTACCTATGATTTTAGAAAAATTAGTTGTAAAAATATCTAAAATAGTATTGAGTAAATTTCATCTTAAATTTTAAAAAATAGGTTAGAGTGTTTGGTAAATAAACACAAAAATATCTTATTTTAGATATAATAACTAAAATAGACTTATAACCAACTTTTTTTTTTTAATTCTTTTGTAATCTAAAATTTTAAATAATTGTTTAGTATGATAAATTTTATTTGTTATAGATTAATTTTTAAATATTAAGAGAAATAACTTTATTAAAAAAACATGATATACTTTTTTAAAAATTGATGCATTTAAATACAAAATGGAAAATAGATTTGGTTATGCGAAAATATATAAACATATAAAATAAATCTTATGAAATTGAAGACTAAATTTTAATTAAAAATTCTACATAATTTTGAGAGAATGTAGAAATTAATAAGATATTACTTTTAAACTAAATGTAAAATTAACGTGTTTTTATTAGTAATATTACCGATTTAATTTAAATGCGTTTTACCAAATTAAAAAAAAAAAATTATTGGCGGAACCAACAAGAATATGATTCAAACATAGAGTATTATTGCGTCTATGTAAATTTGAATCTTCATTTTATCGTGGACTATTATTCTCTGTTGCAATGCTAAAGGAGAATAGAAAAGGTGAATAAAATCCTTAAAAAATTATAAATTTCTGATGTGGATATTAAGATTAATCATTATAAATTTAGGTGCAATGTGCCATCAGATGGGAATGGGAAATCCATAGCATATATTCATCCCCTCTTCTTTTTGTCGCATATAGGGCCCGTCCGGAATTTTAAAAATATAAAATAATTCGATACATTTTGTGTATTATTATTTGGATATTAAGAATTCCTAAAACGAGTATAACTCAATTCTAATACAATAATGTTAGTGGTTATAAAGTTTATGAGTCGAATCTTTAATAACTTTAATTATATTGAAGAAAATTTTTAAGAATCATCTTCTAAAATAATTACATCTCTTTATGTTAATCATGTTGATTATTTTTGTAACGCCTCAAGTTTAGAAAAGGAACATAAATGAAGTGATATCACATCCAAATGAGAGGGATATGAGGATATGAAAATATATGGTTAAGAATGACTTAAGGGGTTGTTTGTTTCACAGACATCTTAGATTCCCATGGAGTTGGCATCTGAATTATTGTATTTGTGTTTGCGGTATTGTGAGATGCTCTGACATCTGAAAATTTACAAGCATCTTAAGATGTCCAGACGGGGGACATTTAGAGAGCTTTGGATGTTCTTCTGAAACATGAGTTTTCCAGATTATCCAGTTGAGAGCATCCCCATTTTATAATTCCTAAAATATATAATTTCAGGCATCTAAGATTCCGGTTATCTACATTCCAAAAAAACAAATGACCCCTAAAAGAATTGAAAGTTATATCTATACCAACAATGTTACCTTCATTTTCGATGACTCACTCGTAGGAACTCCGAAGTTAAGAGTGTTTAGCTTGGTGCATGTTGAAAAAATTCGTGTTAATTTGTGGGGATAACTTTCACTCTTAGAATTGAAACATTCCAAAATAAATGAGAATGACATCGCCAAACCTTAGGAAAATGTTAGAACCATTAAATATCATTCCAAATGGACTGGGGTGTTATAATTTTAACTTTAGAGCTTCTAGAATTATTGGAATTTAGAATTTTGTATTGAATTTAAATTTTAGGTTTTCCTTACCGATACTCTTACCATTTAAAAATTTTAATTTATATTTTATTCATTTATTGGAGTTATAGAAGTCATGTCTAATTTTCAATTAGGTAGAGTCATATATAGCAATAGATGGAAGAATTAAATTACTTCACATATCTATATAACCAACAAATAAAATGGAAAAAAAAATCTCTCCATCTTTATCTTTAATATATATATTAAAAAAAATTCAAAAGAATAATTATTTTTTTTTGATTTGTTTCAAATATAGAAAAATCAATCCAAATATTTACAAAATATAGCAAAATTTTAGAATTATCAATGATAGACATTGATAACATCACTAATAGTTATAAAATTTTGCTATATCTTATAAATATTTTTAATAGTTTTACCATTTGAAATAATTTTCCATTTTTTTTAATATGCTCTTTAAAAATTTCAAACATATCCTTAATTTACAATTTAATTTTCTGAAGGTTTTTAGAATGACTAAGATATTAAAAAAAACTGATAGGTATTAATGTTCTCAAAAAGTTATTTCTAGGAATATGAATAGTCGAAATAAAATTCAAACTGAAAATTAAGCTTCCCAATTCCAACAAAGAATTTAATGTATCAAGATGAAAGGACTTAAAAAAGGAGAATTGGATGATGGTGTTATATATACCATA
Source organism: Benincasa hispida (assembly GCF_027475165.1). Taxonomy (NCBI): domain Eukaryota; kingdom Viridiplantae; phylum Streptophyta; class Magnoliopsida; order Cucurbitales; family Cucurbitaceae; genus Benincasa; species Benincasa hispida. Next base: position 68,156,416 of record NC_143486.1, read on the forward strand.
AAATTGACAGAGAAAGTTTGTATTTTTCTGTTGATGTACATTTAGATTAAAGCACATATGCCATTTTTGTTTATTAACATTCATTGGCCTCATTTTTTTTTAGATTTTATGTTCTATGTTTAATTATTCTAATGCTTTCCTTCACATTTTGTAAGTTCTTTTCTTTTTTTCTTCTTAATAATAAAAGCATTTTTAGCCATTTTTGGAATGATTTCAAAAAGTAATTTTATAATCAAATCACATCATCGTTCACACTCTTTTAGAAACCACGTTAAAGATGTTATCCGAGCTTTTTTTCCTTTTTCTCTTTCAAAAAAATACTTTTACGTTGTAGTCTTACAGACTTACCACATAATTTATTCTCTCAAACGCACTCTCATATTGCATTTCTACAAGATAATATAATGTCTTCCTTTAGAAATTTGTATGATATTGAAACTCATTCTCATGGACAAATGTAATATTTCTTTTTTATTTTGCAATGTAATGAAAGGTTCAAATTTCCCTTAATGTTTATTAAAGTGTAAACGGGAAAAAAGAAAAAAAAAACAAAACAAATGAATGAGAGGTATAGAAATTTGTACCATTCCCAAAAAAAAAAAAAAAAAGGCTACGGTTTTATAAAAAGAGTTGGAACTAAAAAAACACTCACAATGATATCTGTACTACATCAAAAGTTAACGGTGAAATTGAAAACATCAACGTTTTTCTTATATATAATTACTTAATTAATTTCTTTTAACCATAATTCAAAAGGACTAGGAATATATAAATTGATTTATGATATCATATCGCCATGGAGAGTATAACTCAATTGGCACTTGTATATATTAGCGACATGAAGTCTATGATTGAAACGAAAGGATGGATGTGAAATTTTGAAAGGAAGTCACGTAACGTATTAAAGCCCATAAATTATTATGGATCTAATTCTTTTTAGTGTAATTTTGCTATAAAAATAAGAGTAACAATCATATTTTAGTACAAGATTTCAACTAAATATTTTTTTTAAAAATATAATAATAATAAGATTTCTATTATGAAACTGGGGAGCACAACGGAAATACGGATATAAAAAATATAATATAATAATATTTTTATATAATAATAATAAATAAATAAAAACTAAAATTATAAAATAACCAAAATTATAAAATTGGACAATAGAAATTTTAGTGAAATTTAGTGTGGATTTCTCACCAATGGGCATATCATCTTAAGATCCACCAAAGACCACTATTTATAGGTAAAGTGGGAAGTAGGATGTGGACTTACATGAACACCAAACATGAATTACTACAAGGCACATGGACAACATGAATGGTGACATATGACCTTTGGGATACTAAGTAATGAACATCTATTTTTTATTATAATATTCATAATACTCCCCCTTAGATGCCCATATATATATATATGAAATATGCCTTGTTAAAACCTTACTAGAAAAAATCCAATAGGAAAAAACCCTAGTGAAGAAAAAAGAGTACATATTTCATATAATACATACTCCTAAAAGAATACAATATATTTACTCTCTCTCACGAAAACATCACTTAAGATTTCTGAGTCGTCGCATTCCAATGTTGTGCACCAATTTTTCAAAAGTTGCAGTTGGTAATGCCTTTGTAAATAAGTCTACCAGGTTATCCTTCAAACAAATTGTTATATAGTGATGTCACCATTTTCTTCAAGATCATGAGTATATAAAAGTTTCGATGAAATATGCTTTATTCTATATCCTTTAATATATCCTTTTTTGATTTGGGCTATGCAAGCTATGTTGTTTTTGTATAATATTGTTGGAAGATTTTTATTAGAAGACAAGTCATTACTTTCACGAATGTGTTGAGTCATTGACCTTAGCCATACACATTCTTGACTAGCCTCGTGAATTGCAAGAATTTTAGTATGATTTGAAGAAGTGATCGTTATAGTTTGTTTCATCGATTGCTATGATATAGCAGTTCCTCCACATGTGAACATACAACTTATTTGAGATTTAGCTTTGTGTGGATCAAATAAATATCCAGAATTTGCATAACCAACTAGATCAAAATTTGATTTATTTGAATAAAACAAACTCATATCGATTGTTCCTCGGAGATTGCAGAGTATATGCGTACTTCCGTTCCAATGTCTTTTTATAGAAGAATAACTATATATAGCTAATAAATTTACTGAAAATGCAATATCTAGTCTTGTATTATTAGCAAGATACATAAGTGCACCAATTGCACTAAGATTGGTACTTCAGGACCAAGAAGTTCTTCATTATCTTCTTGAGATCGAAATATGTCTTTCTTTATATCCAATGAACGGACTTCCATTGGAATATATAATGGATGTGCTTTGTCCATATAAAATCTTTTCAAAATTTTTCCTGTATAAGTTGATTGATGAATAAATATTCCATCTGCTAAATGCTCAATTTGCAAATCAAGACAAAATTTTGTTTTTCCAAGATCTTTCATCTCAAATTCTTTCTTAAGATATTCTATTGCCTTTGAAAGCTTTTCAAGAGTTTCAATTATATTAAGTCATCAACATATACAGTTATAATAGCAAATCTTGATTGTGATTTCTTTATAAAAAAAACACAGACATATGCTTCTTTCAATAAATATCCACTCAGGCAATTGTACCACATTCGTCCTGATTGTTTCACTTCATATAGTGATCTCTGTAACTTTATTGAATACCATCCCACTCAGGCGTGTTTCAATTCATATAGTGATCTCTGTAACTTTATTTAATAAATATCCACTCAGGCGTGTTCTAGACGACTCATTAGTGACAATTTGTTGTGTTGGGATATCAATTTTTTCATGGAACATTTGCAGCTGGTATATGTGACTTGGTTACTTTCTTTGCATCTACAAATGCATATGGTAATTGATTTGCTATATTTTGCAAATGAATTATTTTCTGAACTTCAAGTTCACATTGATCTGTTCGGGAATATAAATGAGACAATAACGATGTATTCCATGTAATTTCTTTTTCCTATTTCTTAATTTCTCCCCCTAATCTTTGAAAATTTTTCTCATTAAAATGACAATTAGCAAATTGTGCAGTAAATACATCACCTGTCAAGGGCTCCAGATATTTAATAATTGATGGGTAATCATATCAACATATATTCCTAACCTCCTTTGAGGACTCATCTTATTGCATTGTGGTGGAGCAATTGGAACATATACTGCACATCCAAAAATTATCAAATGGAAAATATTTGGCTCATGACCATAAGCTAATTGTAATGGCGAGTACTTATGATAAGCTACTGGCCTAATGGGTACAAGTGATGCTGCATGCAAAATAACATGTCCCATTACAGATGAAGGAAACTTAGCTTTCATAAGTAATGGTCTTGCAATTAATTGCAAACATTTTGTAAATGATTTTGCTAAACCATTTTGTGTATGAACATGAGCTACAGGATGTTCAATACTTATCCCAATTGACATACAATAATTATCAAAAGTTTGGGATGCAAATTCACCATTATTATCAAGACGAATGGTCTTAATTGTATAATTAGAAATTATGCTCTTAACTTAATTATTTGAGCAAGTAATCTTGCAAATACAAGAGTTCGATTTGATAATAAGCACACGTGTGACCATCTGCTGGATGCATCTATTAATACCATAAAATATCTAAATGGTCCACTTGGTGACTTTAGCTGGTGATGGTCTAATTATCAATTTTCCTTGAGAGCAAGCATCACATGATAATTCATTAAATTGAAGAATCTTCTGGTTCTTCAATGGGTGTTCATTTAAATTCTCAAAATTCTTCTCATCATTATAGACCCTATATGACCCGATCGATCATGTCAAATTGTAAATATGTCTGGGTTCATGAATTTCAGGTTCATTGTTGCATATGTTTCAATTACTCATATATGAGTATAGTACAATCCAGAAGATAAAACAGACAACTCTTTCAATATACGTTTTTCGTTTGAGACAGTGGATATGATATATAGATACTCCACATCATTCTTACTATTAGTCTCACTATGATAGCCATTGCAACGTATATCTTTAAGACTTAGAAGATTTCTCTTTGATTAACTAGAGAATAATGCATTGTCAATTGTATATTTTGTTCCTCTAGGCAAACTAATATTTGCTTTTCCAAAACCTTCGATCAAATTTCCAGAACCTGATATTATATTTACTTTTTCTTTCAGCATCGTCAATTTGGAAAAGTATTTTTTATTTGTTAGTATTGTGTGTAGTTTCACTGTCTGCTAGACATAGATATTCTTTACTCTTTTTTGAAACACCCAACATATGAGAATGATCTATGTTTCTTCATTAAAAGAAAATAATTACAATAAGAAAAATTAAAATTAAAATATACAAAAGTTACTAAAAAAAACATGAAGATAGATAAAAGAAAACAATAACATTAAGTCTAGATATTCTCAAAATCAAAAGAAACACTTTATGCTCCATCAACTGCACCAATATTCTCTTTAGAAGATTTAAAGAAGTCTGCCACATCCAAATTTATCATATGGGATGGGTCAAATATGCCATTATCCTAGTATGCAAAATTTTCTTCCACATTTTTCTCTTTTTCTTTCAGGGAGGCTTGATAGAGGTCAACTAAGTGTTTTAACGTACGACAGGTATGTGACCAATGTCCAGTCATTCTGCATCGAAAGCAATTATTTTCAACACTCTTTATACTTTTATCTTGTGGAGCTTTTCCTTTGTGAATCATTTTGGGTGGTTCTTTTGAAATTTAAATAATTAGAATGACCACTATGAAAATAATAATTATTTTTTCCTCTAACACAGTCACGACCTCGACCACGACCACGACCTTGACCACGATTATTATTAAAATTCACAACATTCACTTCAGGGAATGGTGTTGTTTCGGTTGGTTAAGATTCATGATTTTTCATCAATAACTCGTTATTTTGTTCGGCCACGAGAATACATGAAATTAATTTAGAATACTGTTTAAAACGTTTCTCTCGATATTGTTGCTGCATAAGCATATTTGAGATATGAAATGTAGAAATGTCTTATCTAACATATCAACATCAGTAATTTTCTCTCTGCATAACAACAATTTTGAATTGATCTTAAATAATGCGAAGAGAAAATTAGGTTAACAAATACATTGAAAGAATTTCTTCTGTTTTCTGGGTTTGGAAAAGTGCGGATTTTCCCGAAAGGAATCTTATGATATGTTGGGAATTTCTTATAATAATCATCCATGTCTAAAGCGTATTTTAATGCTTGAAAGTTGGGTAGGATGGCCCTTACGTAAGGATTATATTGCCCCCAATTTTTATGAAATATAAGATGCTCATTAAATAATACGAAACTAATCTTCACTTCGACAACTCAAGATATTCAAATACATTTGTACGTTCTATTATAGATATAGCATAGTAATTGAAGTCTCATTCATCTTATTATTATTAATTTGAAATATATATATAAAAAAACAATTAGAGATTTGGTGAGGTTATCAAATTTTTAAGATACTTATTTTGGATGAGCTAATAGGATGAACTAAATACGTTCTGCATTATGAACTATATATCACTGATCTGCAACCCTTCTTTAAAGCCTCCGGAACACCACAAGCAACTCAAAACTTAACAAATACAGACTTGATTGCAATAATAATGCCCAAAAATGCAGGGGCCCTTACAAACCAACTTTGTAAATTTAAAGAAAGCCTTAAACCGAGAGTTCTATCCTGAAAAACATCCATAAACAATTCATCCACAACCATTTATCACATAACCAGAATGCAGATTATAAAACCTACCAGTACTGTAAACGATTCAATTCAAGAATGGAATTTGGAATCAGAAACTAACAACCAACCTATAGGTCCCAGGATAAAAACCTGGCTCTGATACCAATTGAAGGAACTCGTATGAGGAGAACCTTAAGCAGAAGTGAATCGACCAAATTCCATTAATTATTGAATAATAAGTCCACAGTAAACATACAAATAGACATGCATTTAAATTAAATTACAACATGCTAAACAAGAAAAGGTTTCAAAGAATATCACCTTTGCATACATTTTCGTCGCGTTTTCTCTCGAACAGTCACAAACAACTTGAAGACCTTCTTTAAGAATTAATCTCAAACCAAAATCAAACACAACCACAATAGAATCCTCGGTATTCTTAGGGTGAGAACCCAAGAGTGGTGGGCTCTGACTATTTTGGTTTAAAGCGACACTTTTAGGTGAAGGAAGAAGAAGATTGAAAACTCTTTCATACAAGGTAAACTCACATAACAATTCTGTAACTCTCTCAATCGTTCAACACACTGGCAAAACCTTGAGGAAGAAGAAAAAAAATTTCTTTCATTCATCTTGCCATAAAAGATAACCACCTCATAGTGGGTGGAGAGAAAAGATGGGGAAGGAAGTTGGTAATTCCCTTCCATATTATTCAAATAATAATAATATAATATAAATAAATATAATAATTAACTTATCATATTATATTTGTATTAAATTATATGTTATATAACCTATAGTTTTAATATTATATCATAATATAAACCATAGTTTCTTTTCTCTATTATATGACATTTAATATAAATCATATTTATATTAAATTTAACAACTATGAATCCCATTCATAGAAAATATATTTGAATCTTATTCAAATATTTATTTCCTCCCATTAAGTTATAATGTATCAAATACATAATGAAAATTATATAATATATAATCGAAATAATTTATTCATATCATATATAATTAAATCCCTCTATAAATTTGAACAATTCAAATTAATCCAAAAACTGATTCTCAACTAAATCCTTTTCAGCTACCCAGGGGACCTCATGGACCTGTAGCTTGAAGCTCCAACGATACATGAATAATTAATTAAACTCTTTAATCACATTATTCACTATCTATTAACTGTCGGGCACTCCATTAAAGATCGACAGCTGTACTTTTCGCACTACATTTATATTTCTTATCCATTGGATATAACCAATCAATAGTGCGATGACCCTTCATAAATTGCTCGTAAGTACAGCTAGGCCAAATTACCGTTTTTCTCTTGTAGTTACATCTAACTCCTTAAGTACCACTGATCCCTCTAATGAACAATAGATCATAGTCCTACTATGACTAAACTCCTTTCGGGCCAGGAGAGGGTGTGGCACCACATTGTTCAAGAGCCGGAATCAGCCCTTAAGGGAGCAATTTATCTACTTACCTTTACTTCGAGGAAGGAGTGAATTCCATCTTGTGTAGCTGTGTTCTCAGCTCCCCAATAAGACAAATCCCCAAAATGGTAGGCTTGTTGAGTCGGTGATCCGGCCACCTATATAAATCAAAGGACCGCCCTCATAGGTAGGAATTCACAACTTACTTAGGATTTAGGTCATGTTACCTATGGTCATCCTAGTGAATGTAAGTCTCTATTATGAACGGTGTTATATAATGAGACTAAACATTTTGTGGTCTGGTCTTATACAAACTCCTTTGTATAGAATATTCCCGCTCGCATGTCTAATATATGAATGATCAGGATCAGATCATTTGTAGCAATTTACAACAATTGTAACACCTACAAAGCGGGTCATACTCGTAGTGTCACTAGGATAAGGTACCCAACCTTATCCATATACTACAGACCATTTAGGTTATTACTTAAGCATGATCCACCCGTATGTCGCCATATACACGCTTAAGTTACAAAGATAACCTTGGATGTTAGTTGATTGGTTTATGGTTAATACAATTAAAATATCACATATTTTATAAAGAAAGTGAATAAAATATCGTATATTTTATTAATCACCTAAATAGCTTATTCATATAATGTTTACAAACTATAGGACCCTATGAGATTTAAGGCATTAACCCCAACAATATGATTAATACGTAACACACGAAACACATCGACTCATCCACAAATAAAGAAATATACATGTCGACATAATGTTTGCAATATCTCAGTGATTGCCCGTAGTTATACCTTCACCTCCAACAAATTAGACTTCACCTCCTCCAATGTAGTCCCCACTCTAGACCCGCTCGTTTAAGATTTGCAAGTAGTCTCTACTCTGAATGCTTGTCCTATTTAAGTTGACATTGGGCTCTGGTACACAGCGATTTGACTCACAGATCTCGAATTCCACTTTGTGACAAGACTCATGATCGAATTGGAAAGGCATATGGTCTCTCTCATGAGGCTCATGTCTACTAGATACCTCATTCTAGTCAATGTCTGTCTGTTCTTTTTCTAAACTTCTTGACACTGACAACATCAAATCCTCCTCCCGAAGCTCCAAATATACTGGGCATTCGTCAACTCGAGTGTCCCTAAATTTCCTCTCCGCATAAGACATTGTTAATGGCCTAATCACCAACTACATAACAAATATATTATAGATAATGTTAAATAATGTTAAATACTAAAATAATGTGAGGTGGTGCTTGTTACTCACTGAAGGGAAGTTGAAGACATCTTTCTACAATAGCTTGTTGGACAATAAATAAGAGCATGACCAACTTAGAAATTGAGGCACGACATTATCGTTAAGTCGAACTGCAGCTCTCCCAACAATAGTGGATATAATCTCATATGCCCAAATCTATAAAACCATTTTAATTTATAAGAAAGTAATGACAATTCATTACACATTTTATGATAAAGAAAATGTAAGAATTGATACCTGAAACATGTGAGAAAATTCGGATAGATTGTATTTCAGCATGTAACTTTTATTTGTTTTCACCTTCACCTTGTACGAGGTGACCTTGTCCTTTAATGATTTTTTCAGACCATTGAAGGTTCACTCCCATAAAATATGTCTCCAATTTAAGCTGTTGAAGTATTCGAGGTCTTCCACATCATCCAACAAGGATTTATCAATGCTACTTTTTATCTTGTCTTTTCCTATCAACCCCAACTCATAATCATACACAAGACTAACTTTCACTGCATCCAAGTTATTTTCGAACTCTAGCGTCTTATAACATTCTTCAAACTTGGTGGGATGTGGTTTCATTGCCATTAAATTCTTGAAATACTTCAATCGTAGTGATTTCGTCACTTCAACATTACGTACTAGTTTAGTAGGTGACTGCCACAATCTTGTCACCAATAGAAAATCCTCCTTCGAATATTCAACAATCGTCCCATCCAATTCAAAGGTCATGAAATCAAGCCTACTACTTTCCAACTCCCTCAATAATATATGGTGGACTGGCGAGCTATCAAAACCTATGCCATATCCACGAATTTTCCAGACATAGTCCTCCTAAAAATTTGAAGCTACTTTGTAAATTTCCCTTTGATTATCTTATTCGCAATGTGAGATAAAAGGCTTGTAGCCTATCCAGGAAATTGATCCTTTATAGTAATCTTTAGATTAGCAATTACAATTGCAGATAAAAAAAAAAAGAATTAGAGAAAAAAAGGAACAAAAATCACATTATTGAACATTTTGGAAAAATCTCGTTTCAAGATCTTGCTCCTTCCTCTCCTTCCTCTCGTTCCTTTCATTATTTTTTTAGTGCATTCCTCTCGTTCTTTTTTTGGTGCTTTCCTCTCGTTCTTTTTCTGGTGATTTCCTCTCATTCTTTCTCTCATCACAAAAAATTGTACAGAAATCGAATCGCATGCAAGAAATGAAAAACGTAACCACAATTTGTACCACTGTTACCTTAACTTTTTGGAGGTGTAGAAATGAGAACATGAGACAATTCACCAGTGGAAGAAGACAATCGACAATATCTTGGCATTCAATGGTAATAAAATCAAATCGCATGTAAGTTGTGGTGTTCGATTTCGGCGGTACTGAGAGAGACAAAAATATTGTACTGAGGAAGAGGAAAGAAGTTAGCGAGAGGAATGAGGAAGTCTGAAATTTAAAATTTAAAATGTTCAATTTTAGTCCGATGAAGAACGAGATGAACGAGCGAAAATATGTGATGTGTGTGCAACTTCGAGCGTTTTGGGGACTAAATAGATATTCACACGCGACTGACATCATCAGAAGGCTAAAATTCGAGTATTTATGAAAGATTGGCCAAATTTCGAAGGGGTCTCAAAATTTGACCCATCCGTACGAAATTTCCTTTAATTTGTGCTTTACAAATTTCAATTGATTTAATATAAATTATTTATCCCTCCGATAGGCATTTCAACCACACAACCACCACTAACAATTCAAATTCCCTTCACTGGAATTTTTTAGAGAGACCGTCAAATTAACCTTTTGAAACAACAATCTTCTCCCAAAATCACTCACACTTCCATTCTCTCACTCTTTCATAATCTTTACCAATAGTATCCTATTATTTATCCTTCAACTTGGGCTCGTTTTTTCTTCTCTTCTATCTTCTTCATCCTTTCCACTACATCCAACCCCTTTTTTTTTTTATCAAAGTTTTGTTCTACCAATTGATTCTTGTTGCACTGACAGTCTACAAGCAACATCTCATACTCTCATCATATTCCTCTATTTATTCGTCAATTTCTTCGACTACAATTTAGTCGCTCTTTCCACAATTACACTAATAAGGGTTGCAATTTCTCTTATGTGGATCTTTATACTTTTCAAACCTCAGGGGTCAAAGAGAAATCTAACTCAAACTTTAGACACCAAAAGTATAATTTATCTTTTTTTTTTTCTTTTTTCTTTTTAAATAATTTAGTTTGAACACAATTATAAACTTACATAAGTTTTATTGTAAAGGATGTGTTCTAATGAGTGTGTTTGGATGAGATTTCTGGATAAACGTGTATCGTAAAGTTGAACTTGTGGATGTGTATGCTTGATCTAAAATAACGTAATGCGTGGATGTTCTAGAAATTAAAGTCATGGAAGATTGTTTGTCTAAAGAATTTAAATCTTCAAACATGATTCACCTTCAAGAGTCAGAAAATCTTTTGATTGTTGAGAGAATTCTTTCTAAGCTCTCTAAAGTCTTAAATTTCTAAACCACTTGTCTATTTATAGAGTTCTCATGTGGGCCTTATGGGCTTGCGTTTGGTTGGTTCATGGACCTGACCCTTGAACATAATTAATTGAATTTTGGGCTTAATTGGCCTTTGGGCTGAAAGAGTATATCGGTATGCAGCGGAAACAACAAGGATCAATAAACATTCTAATTCATTAAATTTGCCTATAAATAAAGCATGCTGATACAATAATAAGAGGGTTTCAAGACATACCTTTGTAGAACCTCTTTAATCTCGAATTCAGCTGCGAGTCTTCTCTAAGTCTTTTCTTGTGTTTTCCCAATTTTTATTTTCAAAATGATTTCTAAAATCATTTTTTTTTCAAAACTTAAAACATTTATTAATTTTATAAAATTATTTTCATAAATTAATTTTATAATAAAATTAATAATAAATAATTAAAGAAATAATTTAATTAATTCTAATTAATTTAATATCAAATATTAAATTAATCGTACACAAATTCCACCTTCATGAATTTAATATTTAAATCATATTTAAATATTAAATTCTCTTATTCTATTTAATTCTAAAATTAAACACGTAATTATATCTCATATAATTACTCATTCCCCTTAATTCTAATTTGAACGTTTCAAATTAACTTATCACGCTACTTTAAAGCGAATCCATTTATGAGCTAGTAAGAGGACCTTGTGGACTACAGATCATGAGCTCCAATGATCTGAGATTAATTGGCTAAACTTTTTACACCGAATTAACCTCAATTCGTTAACTAATGGTCACTCTACTAAATCCCATAGTTGCACTCCCCTCACTGTTAGATATATTATGTCCACTCGATATAACCATGATTAGTAAGTTAACCCTTTACAGGTTGTTCGTAATAACGGTTGGGTCAAATGGCTGTTTTATCCTCGAGATTATGTCTTATTCCTTAAGTTCTTACTGATCCTCTAATGAACAATTGGTTTGTGATCCAGTCACTAAACTAGATCCCTCTCAGCCCAGTGAGAGGGTGGGACCCCTTATTCAAGATCTGGATTCAGTACTTAAGAGAATAACCTTTCTCCTATCCCTAACTCGAGTAGGCGTGAATTTCGTTTTGCACCCTGTCCCCAGCTATCTACCTGGTCTTACCCCTAAAACGGGAGGCTTATTGAGCCACTATTGAGCCAACCCTCATCTATACAAATCTAAGAATAATCTCGAATAAACAGGAGTTCATAGTTAGTTCAAGATTAAGATCGAGTTACCTAGGTCATCTAAGTGAAATAGTCAGCCTTATACAGTAAACAACATTATTGAAGGAAATCAAGTACGGGGATTTCCATGAGTAGTGGAAAAGATCGTTCCAAATTCCTCGAATTGAACACAAACAATTACAGTTTTTAAACGGAAACTAACATGTCATGCACAACTAGAAATTACAGCATGCTAAACGATGATACAAGGGATAGAGGATGCATACCTTTGAAGAACCATTCTTCAAGAATCCCTCGATCAATCTACAAGCGTCCAAGAACAACACATTGAAATGCAAGGAACACAACGATTGGCTAACAGCTTCTTGAAACCAATCGAGTCTAACTCGATCCACGAACTAAGTGAAGACACCATCACAATGGTTACCTTGGTATTCTCAGTGTGAGAATCCAGGTGTTGTGGGCTCTATATGATCCTGGCTTGAGGAAGAGGCTGGAGGACTACGATCGAGTAGATGATTAAGCAAGTGGGAGATAAGATGTTATCTATCGTATAGACGATATGCTCGATCGTTTAGTAAACAAAAACCTATTGTATAGACTTAGCCACTCAATCGTGTAGCTACGATTAGCTGAATGACTATTGTATAGTCAAAGTTAAGCGATCGTTTAGTCTCTATCAGCTATCGCTTAGTGAAACTTTTTCACTTGGCTTATCCGTGAGAACTTTCCGAATGAAGTAACTCTTTAAATTTAGGAAAACAAATTTTCTTTTATTTCACGGTTACTATAAAACCACCAATAACCTCCCACTCAATTGGTTATTAGAGAAATAGAGTTAATTATCAAATAATTAATATTGTAATAAATAAATATGATAACCAACTTAGCATATTATATTTATAACCTATAGTTTTAATATTTCATCTCATGAAACATATAAACCATAGTTCTTTTAATCCTCCACTTGATGTATCTCATACATCACACTAATAATATCATATATAATTAAATTTCCTCTTGTAAATTTGAAATTTCAAATCAACCCCAAGAACTGATTCTCAACTTGAATCCTTTGAGCTATCAAGGGGGCATTATGGACCTGTAGTTTGAAGTTCCAATGGTATGTGAATAATTGACTAAACTCTTTATTCACGAGATCCATCATCCGTTAACTACTGAGCACTCCACTAAAGACTGACAACTGCACTCTCCTCACTATAGATATATTTCTGCTTCTATATCAACCAATCTATAGTGCGATAACCCTTCACAGATCACTCGTAAGTACAACTGGGCCAATTTACTGTTTTGCCCCATTAGTTACATCTAACTCCTTAAGTACCACTGGTTTCTCTAATGAACATAAGTCATAGTTCTACTATGACTTGGTCCTCTCTTCCAAAGAAAGGATGTGGTTGAAAGAAATCGGATCTGAGATTTCCATGAGCAGCGGAAGAAAGATAATTCCAAATCACAATAATAAATGAACAATACATTTACAGTCGACTTCAAACAAGCAGTTATACAATTCAAATACAGAAATTACAGTATGAACAATACAATGCATAAAGAGATCAAACTCTACGCACAATGGTAGAAACGTCTCCACGCTCCGTTGCATACGAACGCTCAAACAACAGTAGCCTCGAACGCCCGATCTACACGACTGCAACACCGCACGAACACTTCACGCTCGTCCTCAACGATCTCCTCGACCACGAACTCCTCAGCAACACAAATGACCTCCACAACACCACGAATGGCCTCCAGAAAACCTTGACGGTGTCGAGTTGAGTCTGACACCACCAACAAGGTGACCTTGGTATTCTCGATGTGAGAATCCAGAGGGTGGGCTCTATTCGGACTTGGAATGAGGCAGACGAAGGAGGAAACATCGATCGCGTACACGACTAGGCGAGTGGGAAATGGCGGAGACCTATCGTATAGGTCGATGCTCAATCGTTTAGATAAAGCTAAACGATCGTCTAGCAAAATCTATGCGATCGTTTAGCTCGGTTTGTCACCTACAGACTCTACACAATCGTTTACCTTGGGCCAACGATTGTCTAACAAAACTATGCGATCGTTTAGTAAATACTGCACGATCGTTTAGTTCTATTCTGCATGATCGTTAGCTCGCCCAGTTGTCGTTTTGTAAATCCGAATTTACTTGACGACCTCGTGAGTTTCTTTTGTGCGAGAGAAAACTCAAAAACTTTTTTCAGTCTTTTGTAAAACTTCTCTTTGAAGGAAACCACTTTTACGGTTACCATGATTCAATAACCACCCACTACTTTTGGTTATTTAAAAGAAAAAGAATTAATTATCCAATAATATAAATATAAATGATAACCAATTTATCCTACTATATTTATAACCTACAGTTTTAATATTTCATCTCATGAAATATATAAACCATAGTTCTTTTTCTATTCCATAGTACTTAATGTAAATCTCATTTACATCAATCCTCCACTAGATGTATCTCATACATCAAACCAATTATATCATATATAATCAAAATACCTCTTGTCAATTTGAACATTTCAAATCAACACCAAGAACTGGTCCTCAACTGAATCCATTGAGCTACCAAGGGGATCTCATGGACCTGTAGCTCCAAGCTCCAAGCTCCAAGCTCCAACGGTACGTGAATAACTAACTAAACTCTTTAGTCATAGGATACACCATTCCTTAACTGCCCAACACTCCACTAAAGACCGATAGTTGAATTCTTCTCACCACAGATATATTATGTGTCCATTTTAACCAATGTGCAGTACGACAACCCTACACAGATTGCTCGTAAGTATAGCTGGGCAAATAACCTTTATGCCCTTGTAGTTACATTTGACTCCTTAAGTTTCACTGATCCCTCTAACGAACATAAGTCATAGTCCTTCTATGACTAAGTCTTCTCTTCCAAAGAGAAGCTGTGGCCACTATGTTCAAGCCCCATAATCAGCCCTTAAGAGAGCAATCTCTCTACTAATCTCTGCTTCTAGAAAGAAGTGAATTCCATCTTGTGGATTGAGTTCCCAACTCCCAGATCAGAAAAGTCTCCAAAAATGTAGGCATGTTAAGTTGACAATCTGGCCACTCTCACCTATACTAATCAAAGGACCGCCCTCAAAGGCAGGAGTTCCCAAAACACTCAGAATTGAGGTCGTGTCACCTATGGTCGTTTAGGTGAGATGTAAGTCTCTCGTATTAACGACTTTATATACAGAGTCTATTCATCTCATGGTCCAGGTCTTATACAAACTCTTTATATAGGACACCCCCACTCCACATCTCCACATGAATGGTTAGGATCAACCATTTGTAGTAGTTTACAACACTTACAAACCTCTACAAGGCGGGCCGTATCCGTAGTGTCACTAGGATCGGGTATTCCACCTTAATCGACCTATTTAAGTTATCACTTAAGACATGATCCACTTGTATATCACATATACATACTTAAGTTCACATAAGATAATCAAGGATCTTTGTTTATTGGATATGAGTAAAGGCCAGAATTAAATAACACTTATTTTATTCATTAAACAATGTGTATCTTTACAAAACGAGACTCTGGGAGAATTAAGACACCAATCCCAACAATCTCCTGCTTGTCCTAATGACTCGGGAGACTAATGTATAATACAAAATAAAAATGTACAATATATAATAAACTAGGGCATACCCCAGTATCATCTCTCAATTGTCTTAGACAAGATGCCGCATGCCCCGCAGACCCAGACTCTCTAGGTGACTCTCGAATACTTGAGCCGTGAGGGTCTTTGTAAAGGAATCAACAACGTTGTATCATGTAAGGATCAGATCCTTATCTCCATATACAAGCACGTAGTCCCTCGTTCTCCGAAGATACTAGAGGATCATCTTGACCACCGTCCAGTGATCAAATCCTGGATTGGACTGATATCGACTGACAATCCCTATTGCATAGCAAATGTCAGGTCTGGTACGTAACATTGCATACATCAAGCTTCCTACAGCAGAAGCATAGGGAATCCATCTCATCTCCTTAATTTCTTGAGGTATCTTAGGACATTGATCCTTAGACAGAACGATTTCATGCCTGAAGGGTAACAAATCCCTCTTGGAATCCTGCATTTTGTACCTAATCAACATTTGATCAATGTATGATGCCTGAGACAGGACTAACCGTTCGTCCGTTCGTTCTTGCAATTCCGAATAATTTGGATCCTGAGAACATACTGTGCCTCACCCAAATCTTTCATTTGGAACTGGGTAGCTAGCCAACTCTTAATGTCAGTCAGATACCCTACATCATTCCCAATGAGTAGGATATCATCCACATACAGTACCAGGAAAGCTACTGAGTTGTTGATGACCTTCTTGTAAACACAAGGCTCATCAATGTTCTGGTCAAAACCAAACGACTTGAAAGCAGAGTCAAATCTGATGTTCCAAGATCTAGATGCTTGTTTCAGCCCATAATTGGACCTATTAAGCTTGCAAACTCTTTGCTCTTAATCTGAAACTACGGACCCTTCTAGTTGAGTCATATAGATGGTCTCCTCAAGATTACCATTCAGAAAAGCAGTCTTGACGTCCATTTTCCATATTTCATAATCATAAAATGTGGCTATGGACAGGAGAATCCGAATAGACTTCAACATGACAATAGGTGAGAAAGTTTCCTCATTGTCAACTCTCTCAACCTGGGTATAACCTTTTGCCACGAGTCTAGCCTTAAAGGTTTGCACCTTTCCACCTACACCTCTTTTTTGCTTAAAGATCCACTTACACTCAATAGGTCTTTCTGCATCAGGTGGTTCAACAAGCTCCCAGACGTTATTGAAGTACATAGACTCCATTTCCTGGTTCATGGCCTTAACCCATTCATCTTTTTCAACATCCTCCATTGCTTTCTTAAAAGATAATGGATCCTCGACCCCATCATTCGTAATGACGTTTTGGGCTTCAGTCAAACCAATGTAACAATCCGGTGGGTGCATAACCCTCCCACCACGTCGAGGCAGTCTCAACTCTTGAGCTGGTTAACTAGACGTTTCGACTTCAACAACTCTTGTTGATCTGTCAGCCTGTTCAACAACTCTTGTTGAACCCTCAACAGTCTCAGTCTTACTAGAGATCTCACGTAAAACGAGTTTACTTCGTGGCTTATGTTCCCTTATGTGATCTTCTTCCAAGAAGATAGAGTTTGTGGAAACAAACACTTTGTTCTCACTCAGATCATAGAAGTATTATCCTCTCCTTTCCTTGGGGTAGCCTACAAAGAGGCAAACCTTTGAACGCGGTTCCAACTTCTTTGGGTTAGTCGCAAGCATATGTGCCAGACAGCCCTAAATCCTTAAGTGGTGTAAATGACCTTTACAGCCTTTCCATAACTCAAAAGGTGTTTCAGAAACATTTTTCGAAGGAACGCTGTTCAGGATATAACATGCAGTTTGAACTGCATAACCCCAAAACGAGTCTGAAAGATAAGCATAACTCATCATAGACCGAACCATGTCTAACAAGGTCCTGTTTCTCCTTTCTGATACACGATTCTGCTAAGGTGTACCTGGGGCCGAGAATTGGGATGCAATCCCATGTTCTATCATATAGTTTTGGAATTGGAGGTCCATATACTTTCCACCACGATCAGATCGTAGTGTTTTTATCTTCTTACCTAATAAGTTTTCAACTTCAGCCTTATACTCCTTGAACTTGTCAAGGGTTTTAGACTTATGTTACATTAGGAAGAGATACCCAAACCTTCATACCCACCTCGAGCTCTAACATTCATCGGACCACAGATGTCTAAAAGTACAAGCTCCAAGGCTTCCTTGGCTTTGTAACCTTTTCCAGTAAAAGGTCGTTTGGTCATCTTGCTTTCAAGGCATGATTCACATGACAATAAGGATTTTTCTTCTAAAATCTTTGGAAGTCCACTTTGCACCAACTTCTCAATCCTATTGAGGTTGATGTGACCTAACCTAAGATGCCAAATATGAGCATTTTCCTTCGGAGAAACCTTTGGTCTTTTAGCTGTTGTTGCCGTACTGAACATTTCAGTATTAAACAAGGCTTTTATGACTAACGGCCTTAGTACATATAAGTTATTTTCCATTGAACCATAACCAATCTCCATTCCATTCTAAAAAATAAACACTTTGTTCTTAGAAAAGAAGACAGTGTAGCCTTGTTTAATGAGACAGGAAACCGAGATTAAGTTCCTCTTAATATGAGGAACTACAAAAATATTATCCAGTAACAGATAACGTTTCTTGTAAACAAATAACTTCAACCTGCCTACAACAATAGCTGAAACAACCTCACCAATACCAACTCAAAGATTCATCTCTTTCTGTGGCAATGTTTGTTGGGAACTGAATCCTTGGTAAGAGGAACTGACATGATTGGTAGTACCTGAATCAAAGATCCAGGCAGAATCATCATTTTCTACCAGACATGTATCTAAGACTAATAAATCATATTTATGTTGGGTTTTATGTCCTAAAAAATTACAGTTTGTAAAATGATAAACACTTTCTATTATCAATATACTTGTTATTGATCTCATAAATTGTATGAAAGTCTAAATCCAATAAATTAAGACTCATGACTATTATATGAGTACTTGAACTTTATGTGGAGACATAAGAGTGAATCGTGTTCGAGTAAATAGTCAAAATGATCTATGGTACATGAATGAGGTTGGGTACCTTATTTTGGTAACACCATTGGATGCGGTCTACTCTGTAGTTGTTACAAAGAGTTGTAAAGTGCTACATAGGATGTGATCCTAATTCGTACATGTTATGACATGAGGAGTGGGGGCATCCTATGCAATGAGTCTGCATAAGATCCGGACCAAGAAATAAGTCACTCTTACTTTATAACGCTGTTTAATGTTTAAGACTAACTATTTCACCTAGCTGACCTAGGTAACTCGATCTTAATCCTGAGCTAACTATGAACTCCTATTTATTCGAGATTGCCCTTAGATTTGCATAGTTGAGGGTTGCTCAACAGCGCTGGCTCAATAAGACTCCCATTTTAGGGGTAAGACTGGATAGATAACTGGGGACATAGAGTACAAGACGGAGTTCACACCTATCCGATTTAGGGATAGAAGAAAGGTTGTTCTCTCAAGTACTGAATCTAGGTCTTGAACAAGGGGTCCCACCCTCTCACTGGGCTGAGAGAGTTTGGTTTGGTGATTGGATCAAAAACCAGTTGTTCATTAGAGGATCAGTAGGGACTTGAGGAATAAGACATAATCTCGGGGGTAAAACAGATATTTGACCCAGCCATTATTACGAACAACCTGTGAATGGTCGACTTGCTGATTATGGTTAAATCATGTGGACATAATATATCTACAGTGAGGGGAGTGCTACTATGGCCTTTAGTGGAATGACCCATTAGTTAACGAATGGGGATTAATTTGGTCTAATGAGTTTAGTCAATTAATCTCAGATCGTTGGAGCCCATGATCTGTAGGTCCACAAGGTTCCCCTACTAGCTCGTAACGGACTAGCTTTAGAGAGCATGATAAGTTAATTTGAAACGTTCAAATTAGAATTAAGGGAATTAGTAATTATATGACATATAATTATATGTTTAATTTTAGAATTAAACAGAAAAGGAGAATTTATATATTTAAATATGATTTAAATATATAATGATGGATATGTGTTAAAATTAATTTAATATTTGATATTAAATGAATTAAGTTTTATTTAATAATTAATTTATGAAATTAATTAATTTTTCATTTTAAAAATCAAATAGATTTTTAAATCCAAATTTTATTTTTAGATAAAATTGAAAAAGGAAAAGAAAACAAAAACACAAATTAGAAAAATGGAATTTTCCATTATCCATCTTTAAACTAGCTCACACATATAGCAATACATTTGCCTTGTCTTCTCCAAGCATGAGCTGCAACTCACACAACTCTTCTCTTTGCATGTTGATTTACAATATAATGAGAAGATTGTAGTGAAAATCGGGCAAGCAATCCACAGAATTTTGAGAAAAAATTTGATTTGAAGAAGGGTTCTTCAACAAAGGTTACTACAGTGAGCTTTTCTCCTTTATCCCTTGATTCAAGCTTGGTTTGAGTCCCACAAATCAATCTAGAGCACCAAGAGAATAGTGGGGAAGATCTTGAGGTGGTCTATAATAAGATATGGAGAAGATTACAGCTGGAGAAGGGGCTTTGAAGAAGTTCTACAAGAGGTATGTCTTGAAACCCATTTTCTGCAAAAGCATGTTTTATATTTTGCCAAAATTAATGAATTTGAATGCTTAGATGATCCTTGTGCTTCCAATACAATTGATACAATCCTACAATTGGTATTAGAAGATCAAATAAGCATTCAATTCGGTTTAATTTTGGTTTGGTAGGTGTTTTATATGAGAAATATGAAATTGGTGCACTGATATGGTTTTCTGAGTTTTGGCTATTTAATTCTCTTTAATTTCTCATTTAAATTTGTAATTGACTCTTGCTTGATGAGTTTTAATGTGTTCCCAAGAGTTTGTAATTATTTGGAGTCATTGGAGTTGAAATTAAGTTGTAAATCAAAGAAACAAGTGAAGAGACCGAGTTGCAGTTCCAGAGAAAATCAGCCTTTGTTCTTAATGTCGCTGTGGTTCCAGTTGCTAGACGATCGTCTAGCTCCAGACGCTACACGATGTAAAGAAAAGCTAGACGATCGTATAACAATGGGCGCTGGTCCTTGTGATGTTGAACGCTAGACGATCGTGTACCTACGAGATCTAAACGATGCGTTCAATTTGCTATACGATAGCATTCAGCGATCATTTAGCTTTGGTGTGGGAACTAAATGATACGTTGAATTTACTATACGATCATTTAGCAACAATGTGCTCTAAACGATGCGATAAAGTGCTATGCGATAACGCTGAGCAATCGTTTAGATGCGGAGCTAAGGGATCGTGTAGACGAAGTACTAAGCGATACGTTGAAGTTTCTATGCAATGGAACTAAAAAAATTGCTTACCTATGATGCTGAACGATGTGGTGATATTCTATACGATGGAGCTAAGCGATCGTTTAGCTACACAGCGTATATTGAACGATGACATGCAGCACTAGACGATGGTGTTAAGCGATCGATTGGTTCTATACGATAGAACTAAATGATAGTTATGAAGAGCTATACGATAGCCCTGAGTGATCGCTTACTACGATCGTTTACCTTTGATCGGGAGCTAAACGATGCGTTGAGTTGCTATGTGATAGCACTACGCGATCTTTTACCT
This sequence comes from Benincasa hispida, assembly GCF_027475165.1. Taxonomy (NCBI): domain Eukaryota; kingdom Viridiplantae; phylum Streptophyta; class Magnoliopsida; order Cucurbitales; family Cucurbitaceae; genus Benincasa; species Benincasa hispida. Next base: position 68,177,848 of record NC_143486.1, read on the forward strand.
CTATACGCCAGCTAAGCGATGCGTTGAGTTACTATGCGATAGCATTACGCGATTGCATACGCTTGCACGACAGCTGGGCAATGCGTTGTATGCTATGCAATGGCATTAGACGATCGTTTATCTTTTTGCACGTTAAACGATCAAGCATTTACTAAACGATTTGGAAAAATGCTAGACAATGGTCGTTATTGCTAAATGATGAGACTTAGCGAGATGTTGAACATGTGTAAGGGATGCCGGTTCGACCGATTTTCTTGTGGTCTAGTCTGGTTCAGCTTCAAATGGTTCTTGGCTGGTCCGGTTCAGACGGTTTGGGTCCGGTTCAAGCTACTTGAGTTCGTTTTAGAGCTGTTCGAGCGGTCCGGAAGCTGTTTTGTAATAGTTAGGCTTTTGTTTGCTTGTTTTTTTACCAAAACTAGAACCATATCAGTCTGTGTTTAATTATTTATGCATTTGATATATGTTATAATTAAATAAATCTTGTATGTGTATATAGTATGCCATTTAGATTTAAAATCCCACCATAGAAAGCATGTAACATACATTGAAAGTATGTTATAATTGTTATAATATATAGTATGCATGTTAGGGTTTCTTGTATTTAATATAAATGTTATATTAAATGTTGAATGCCTCATGTATGTTGTGGATGTATAGCATGTCTAAAGTTTTGTAATGTGTTATAAAATTAAGTTAGACATTTAAAATCCATAAACAACAGTTGCATGCTCACGTAGGTTGACCATCTATTTTAATTGTTAAAACTTATAAAACCTAGGCTACAAACTCAACTGGTATATAATCCTGTCTAAGGCTGGGGGTACTTAAGTTGACGGGTTATGAAACATCTCCTACCTGGGGATTATGAACGAATTATTGAGCGTTAGTAATAAGTTTTATGAGCATATGTGAGTGATGTAAGGTAATAAAATAGTTTATCACCTAGACATCATAGGTAAAAGTCAAATTATAAGAGTTATACTTGGATAAACCACATAGACTTAGGGTTATTTTATTAGCCGAAAAGAACCTAAGTATAAATCTACCCAAAATAGAATACTTCAGTGGCAGTTTAATAACTTCTATATGATAGAGTTATTAGAAAACTTCAGTGGGAGATTAATAACATATACGATACGTTATTTTTAGTTCTCACGTCTCTAAAAGTTCACAATCCAGATTTAAGCGATCTTTGTGTCACCCTGGGAGTGACCTCCATACGGAGAGTATTTTTTTTAGCTTAAATCTAGATTTCGGTGAATAAGAAGAAGTTGTTCAAATATAAGTCTATTATACGATAAATAGATTTCAACTGCCACGTCTCTAGATAGTTTACATTGTGAGATTCATATGACGCTTCGTGTCACCCTGGGAGTGACCTCCTTACGGAAAGTGTTTTGTATGAGTCAATATCAAGGTAAACAGAGGAAGTAGTTCATAGTAAGTGGGTGAAGGATATGTGTCAATATATCCTGCGGTTTCCTCTATTAGTCTAAACTGTGAGAATCCTATGTTGCGCCTGCTGGTTAGCTTTAAACGGCCCTTTGCTAGTTGTTTAGTGACGGCTATCCCCACGGAGGGTTGTGACATAGGATTCGGAACAACACAGGCTTTAGTAAAATGAATATGGTCTTATAGTTCTATCTTGGATGTTGCCTTCTATTTTGGAGGCAAATTCATACCGTCCTATAGGATCTAAAAATGGCAGGTCACACTTACAAGAATTACTAAGTTGTTAGTAAAGATCTTGAACGAAAACGATAACTAAACGACTATAGGAATAAGAGTTATTCCGGAGACAATATGAATAAGAGTTATTTTGGGGATAGTGTTTGGTCAAAATTGTTGTTTTAGTGAAGGAGTATCTGACTGCCCCACGCTAGCACATATTCCGACTCACTAAAATATCGTTGCAGATAAATAATGGTTTTGGGTACATTATTACTTTTTGCTAAAACTTGACTTTGGATTTAGTTACAATTTGCTAATTAGAATTTGTTCGAATTTTATCAGCATGTCGAATTCTAGAATACTCTCTTCCGATATACATAACAGTAAAATCAAATCAACAAACAAATTACTAGCGGTTGATTATAACAAAAGAGTTTTAACAAAGGATTGTCCTCTATCTCCCAACTCATCTGAAATTATGAATTATGTAGATAAGAATGCTAAATTCGAACAACAAGATAAATATGATTTACTTGTTATCGAAGCATGTTTAGTGGAAAACGATAAAATCTGGATAATTGATTCATGTGCCACTAATCATGTATGTACTATCTCACAGGAAACAAGTTCCTGGAGACAGTTGACAGAAGGTGAAACAATCTTTAAGGTAGGGACCAGGGAGATTGTTTCAGCCAAAATAGTGGGAGATATGAAGTTATTTATAGGAGATAAGTACATTTATTTGAAAAATGTATATTATTTTCCTTCTATGAAAGGGAATTTAATTTCTGTCTCCTGTTTGCTAGAACAAAATTATAAACTTTATTTCGAAAATGGTAAAATGTTCATCAAAATGGGAAATAAACAGATTTTCTCTGCAAAATTAGAAAATAACTTGTACATGTTAAAACCAACTGAGGTCAAAGCTATTTTGAACAAAGAGATGTTTAAAACTATTGGGACTCATAAGAAGAGGAAGATTTCTCCAAATGCCTATCTTTGGCACTTGAGACTGGGACACATAAATCTCAATACGATTGAGAGATTGGTTAAGAACGGTCTTCTAAATAAGTTGGAAGACAGTTCATTACCACCATGTGAGTCTTGTCTTGAGGGTAAAATGACAAAAAGATATTTTTCTGGAAAAGGTCTTAGAGCCAAAGAACCCCTAGAGCTAATTCACTTAGACCTTTGTGGGCCTCTAAATGTTAGAGCAAGAGGAGGGTTTGAATATTTCATCAGTTTTATAGATGATTATTCAAGGTATGGGCATATTTACCTAATGCACCAAGAGTCTGAAACTTTTGAAAAGTTCAAAGAGTATAAGGTTGAGGTTCAGAACTAATTAGGTAAAAAGATTAAATCACTTCGATCGGATCGAGGTGGTGAGTATATGGACACAAAATTTCAGAACTATTTGATAGAACATGGAATTCAATCTCAACTTACAGCCCCTGGCACACCCCAACAGAACGTGTGGCAGAGAGGAGAAATAGAACCTTGTTGAACATGGTTCGTTCCATGAAGAGTTACGCTTAGTTACCAAATTCTTTTTGGGGACATACAGTTGAGACTGCAATGTATATTTTGAACATAGTTCCCTCGAAAAGCGTTTCTGAAATGCCTTACGAGCTCTGGATGAAACATAAAGGAAATTTACATCACTTCAAGATTTGGGGTTGTCCAACACATGTGTTGGTGAAAAATCCTAAAAAGCTGGAACACTGTTCAAAAGTATGCCTATTTCTAGGCTACCCAAAAGAAACAAAAGGGCCTATTTTTAGGCTACCCAAAAGAAACAAAAGGTGGTCTCTTTTATGATCCTCAAGAAGATAAAATATTTGTATCGACAAATGCAACGTTCCTGGAGGAAGATTATATAAAGAACCATCAACTTCGCAGTAAGCTAGTAATAGAAGAAATGTCCAGAGAAACGACAAATGTATCAACAAGAGTTATTGAGCGAGTAGGTCCTTCGACAAGAGTTGTTAATAGAGTAAGTCCGTCAACAAGAGTTGTTGATGAAATTGATACTTCACATCCTTCTCAAGAGTTGAGAATGCCTCGTCGTAGTGGGAGGGTTGTGCAGCAGTCTGACCGGTACATAGGTTTAACTGAAACTCAAGTCATCATACCAGATGATGGTTTAAAGGATCCGTTGTCTTTTAATCAAGCAATGAACGATGTGGACAAAGACCAATAGATTAAAGCCATGGGCCTTGAAATGAAATCTATGTATTTCAATTCTATCTGGGATCCTGTAGATCAACCAGAAGGGGTAAAACCCATCGGTTGCAAATGGATCTACAAGAGAAAATGAGACCAAGCTGGTAAGGCACAGACCTACAAAGCTAGACTTATGACAAAAGGGTTTACCCAAAGAGAGGAGTTAGATTTTGAAGAAACCTTCTCTCCAGTTGCCATAATAAAGTCTATTAGAATACTCTTGTCCATAGCCACATTTTATGATTATGAAATATGGCAAATGGATGTCAAGACAGATTTTCTGAATGGCTATCTTGAAGAGAGTATCTATATATCTCAACCAGAAGGGTTTATACAGCAGGGTCAAGAGCAAAAAGTTTGCAAGCTTAATCGATCCATTTATGGATTAAAACAAGCTTCTAGATCCTGGAATATGAGATTTGACGCTGCGATCAAATCTTATGGCTTTGAACAAAATGTTGACGAAAACTGTATATACAAGAAGATCGTCAACAAATCTGTCGCTTTTCTGGCGTTATATGTTGATGATATTCTACTCATTGGGAATGAGGTAGAATATCTAGCTGACGTTAAGAGATGGCTGACTTCAAAATTCCAAATGAAAGCTTTGGGAGAAACACAGTATCTTCTTGGAATCCAAATAGTTCGAAATCGCAAGAACAAAACATTGGCATTATCTCAAGCATCTTATATAGACAAGATGTTGTCTAGGTATAAAATGCAAAATTCCAAGAAAGGATCTTTACTTTTTAGGGATGGAATTCACTTGTCTAAGGAGTAGAGTCCTAAGACACCTCAAGAGGTTGAGGAGATGAATCGAATTCCATATGCATCTGCAGTTGGGGGTTTGATGTATGCAATGTTGTGTAATCGTCCTGGCATATGCTATGCCGTAGGAATTGTCAGCAGATTTTAGTCTAATCCTGGTCATGACCATTGGACTGCTGTTAAAAACATTCTCAAGTATCTTCCGAGAACGAGAAATTATATGCTCATGTGTGGTCCTAAGGATCTGATCCTTACTAGATACATTGATTCTAATTTTCAGATCGATATTGATTCAAGGAAATCAACTTTGGGGTCAGTATTCACTCTTAAAAGGACCAGTTGTGTGAAGGGGCATCAAGTAGAGTTGTATTGCAGACTCCACAATAGAAGCTAAGTATGTATCTGCAAGCGAAGTAGCAAAAGAAGCAGCATGGCTCATAAAGTTCCTGAAAAATCTGGAAATAGTTCCTAACATGCACCTACCTGTCACTCTCTATTGTGACAACAGTGGAGTAGTTCCAAATTCAAAGGAACCAGGAAACCATAAAAGGGGAAAGCATATCGAATGAAAGTACCATCTCATCAGGGAGATTGTACACAAAGGAGACGTCATTATCACTCAGATTACTTCCCAAGACAACTTAGCGGATCCATTTACGAAGGCGCTCTTGGCTAAAGTGTTCGAGGGTCACCTAGTAGAACTAGGTCTACGAGTTTTGTATCATTAAGGCAAGTGGGAGAATTGATGGGTATTGTGATGCCCTAGTTTATTGTATCTGTACATTTTATTCTCTCCATGTAAACTTAACATTGTATATATTTGTATATTGATCCACTGGAGTTTTAGTCCAAGTGGGAGCAAATGGGAGTATTGTTGGGTTTGTATCTTAAAGACTCGCAGTTTGTAAAATTATAAACATTTTCTATTATCAATATACTTGTTATTGATCTCATAAATTGTATGAAAGTCTAAATCGAATAAACTAAGACCCATGACTATTGTATGAGTACTTGAACTTTATATGGAGACATAAGAGTGGATCGAGTTCGAGTAAATAATCAAAATGATCTATGATACATGAATGAGGTTGGGTACCTTATTCTGGTAACACCATTGAATGCGGCCTACTCTGTAGTTGTTACAAAGAGTTGTAAAGTGTTATATACGATGTGATCCTAATTTGTACATGTTATAACATGAGGAGTGGGGGCGTCCTATGCAATGAGTTTGCATAAGATCCGGACCAAGAAATAAGTCACTCTTACTTTATAACTCTGTTTAATGTTTAGGTAACTCGATCTTAATCCTGAGCTAACTATGAACTCCTGTTTATTCGGGATTAGATTTGCATAGTTGAGGGTTCGCTCAACAACGCCAGCTCAATAAGACTCCCATTTCAGGGGTAAGACCGGATAGATAGCTGGGGATATAGAATGCAAAACAGAGTTCACACCTACCCGATTTAGGGATAGGAGAAAGGTTGCTCTCTCAAGTACTGAATCCAAGTCTTGAACAAGGGGCCCCAACCTCTTATTGGGCTGAGAGAGTTTGGTTTGGTGATTGGATCACAAACCAGTTGTTCATTAGAGGATCAGTAGGGACTTAAGGAATAAAATGTAATCTCAAGGGTAAAACATATATTTGACCCAACCATTATTACGAATAACCTGTGAAAGGTCGACTTGCTGATTATGGTTAAATCATGTGGACATAATATATCTACAGTAAGGGGAGTGAAACTATGGGCTTTAGTAGAATGACTCATTAGTTAACGAATGGGGACTAATTTGGTTTAATGAGTTGAGCCAATTAATCTCGGATCGTTGGAGCCCATGATCTGTAGGTCTGCGAGGTCCCCCTACTAGCTCGTAACGGACTAGCTCTAGAATAGCGTGATAAGTTAATTTGAAACATTCAAATTAGAATTAAGAGAATTATTAATTATATGTTTAATTTTAGAATTAAACGGGAAAGGAGAATTTATATATTTAAATATGATTTAAATATATAAAGATGGATATGTGTTAAAATTAATTTAATATTTGATATTAAATTAATTAAGTTTTATTTAATAATTAATTTATGAAATTAATTAATTTTTAATTTTAAAAATCAAATAGATTTTTAAATCAAAATTTGATTTTTAGATAAAATTGAAAAAGGAAAAGAAAACAAAAACACAAATTGGAAAAATGGATTTTTCCATTATCCATCTTTAAACTAACTTACACATATAGCAATACATTTGCCTTGTCTTCTCCAAGCATGAGCTGCAACTCATGCAACTCTTCTCTTTGAATGTTGATCTGCAATATAATGAGAAGATTAGAGTGAAAATGGGCATGCAATCCATAGACTTTTGAGAGAAAATTCGGTTTGAAGAAGGGTTCTTCAACAAAAGTTACTACAGTGAGCTTTTCTTCTTTATCCCTTGATTCAAGCTTGGTTTGAGTCCCACAACTCAATCTAGAACACTAAAAGAATAGTGAAAAAGATCTTGAGGTGGTCTACAACAAGATATGGAGAAGATTGCAGCTGGAGAAGGGGCTTTGAAGAAGTTCTACAAGAGGTATGTCTTGAAACCAATTTTTCTGCAAAATCATGCTTTATATTTTGCCAAAATTAGTGAATTTGAATGCTTAGATGATCTTTGTGCTTCCGCTGCAATTGATACAATCCTACAATTTACTATCTTGTCTCCTCTTTTGGAGAGTAGTGGGATGGAGGTCGTTTGCCACGAAATTCGTTTCACACGATTCTTTTCGCTATAAGTAATTAGTCATTTTAAAAGCTGTAAACAGAAATACTATCGAGATGCTGAAAAGAAAAAAACACATTGACTTACATTAGGTATTAAGCAAATACCCGTTGTAAAACAAAACAACATCCAATAAGGTTTTAGCAAAACTAACATGAATCCCGTGTGACATCTAGTTTCACAATGACGCTTCAAAGGCTTAGGATAAAAGCCACTGAAGGGAGGTAAGTTATCCCTCCTCTGAATTGAGAAGTTCTTAACCAGTCATTAATACCAGAACAACTCTTGCTCCTATAACGACTAGCCATACTTAACCATCTCTCGTAAGAGTGACCTGCCATTTTAAGCCCTAAAGGTCCATCCCAAAAGGCCAATCCGAAGGGAAAAAATCCAATTGGGGTAAAACCTAAAGGAACCCTATCCATTTATGGAGTTCACCTTGATATTGACCAATTGCATAAAACCTATCCGAAGGGGAACGCTTCAAAGGCGAAACAAGTACGTACAAAATGATCTCATGGTGTGAACCAATGGCAAAGACCATAGGACGTGTTGACACACACCCTTCACCCACTTACTATAAATACACTCTCCGTTCACCTTGATATTGACTCATGCAAATACCATCTGAAAGGGGGATGCATCCTAGGCATCTCAAGGCCAAGCATGAATCTCATGACGTGAACATACAGGGAGAAACGTAAGTGGAATCATAGACATATCCGATACCCTCTTCCTCCCATTGAGTATTTTATAACCTAGGGTTTAGTTTACTTAGAAAAAACACGGCTAAGGATTTTAACTAAGTGATTTTTAGGTTTTTCCCAAGAGTAACATTTACCTTGGATAGTTGAACAACTTTTTTTTATCATCATCCATTAAACTTTTTAACAGAATCTTTGACCAAAACGTTGCATGGTTGTTGAAAATCTATCTAATTCATCTTTCCAGGTAAGTAGGGGTGTTATGTTTCCGTCAACTTAAGAACTCCAGCCTAGCCAGAATCCGCCCTAGACAAAAGGTCCCTTATAGATAAGTTTACAATAAATTTAGTCTTTTATTCCAACCAATTTAATCCTATTAAACCGATTTTAAAAGATTAATCTAGGTTACTAAACTCTTTAGAATCACTTGAACTTAGGTCTATCTCAATCCAATTTTAAAACTCTTTTAAAAACTTGAGTTCACCCTAAGTCTGCATGCAACTCTGAATTATTGATTTTTGGTCTAATTTCCTTTATAACACTTATAAACAAAAACAAACCACAATGCTAAGCTAAAACAACCTAAGTGTCATGCTCAATGCATTGTCCATTCATTGCTACTTCTTTAATATAACACTTATACAAAATAACAATGAAACAAGCAAAACATGCTTCCATTCACCCTTAGACTATAACATTTATAATAAAAGAATGATGCATGATAATGCTCACTGCATGCAAAATATAATTCTTATATTTCATTATGCATGCGCATGCTTTCAAGTAATTTCTTCATGCTTGATTATAACATTTATAATATATGATGCATGAACAATTGCACAACCTAAGGTGGGTTTTTAACTATATGACAAACACTTTGGCATATAAATACCATACATCACATGTATAAGCAAGAAAAGTTAATGAACTGGGTAAAATTGCCTTAAAACACAAAAAGAAAGCTAATTATTACAAAGACAAGGAGTCTCTGGTTCAAACAGGCAAACCGGGTCTTGAACCGCTCGACAAAGCATCGCTTCTCCAATCATCCATCATGTACTAAGCACCCAGCGATCGTCTACACGATAAAACAAACTCTTTGCTCTATCGCTTACTAATGCTCCCAGAGTTAAATGATCGTTTAGCATTTCCTAAACGATCGTATAGAAAAATCCAAATGATCGTTCAGCTGTAACTACACGATCGTGTACCTTTACTTAGCGATGAAGCCTGAAGTACACGATCGCTTAGCTTGCTCCTCACAACACCTGCCTTCCGCGATCATCTAAGCGACTACGATGCCATGAAGCACCATCGCCTAAGCGATCACTTAGCTAGTGCCTCCGTATCATATATACACGATCGCATATGTAGTAATGAAGCAATGAAGCTTACTAACTACATGATCGTCTAGCGCGCGCCTTCCACTAAACGATGATCATCGCATGCTCCCACTACGATCGTCTACCTTCAGCGCCTACGCGATCGCGTAACCAACGCTACGTGATATGGTAAACAATTTTCCCTATCGCATAGCATTAGCTAAACGATCATTTAGAAAATACTACATGATCGTCTAGAAATAAAATCTAAACGATCGCTTAGTTAAATTCCAACGATCGCTTACCTGAGGCTACACGATCCGACCAACGCTTGGTCTTCTTCTTCGTTGAGAACTGCATCGCCATGCGCCAAAGTTTCATCATGAACGATTCGACGAACTCAAATGTTTTGAATTACAGACTCGATTGCGATGTTAATTTCGCCCAAAAACACAGGGGCCCTTACAATTAACACTTTGTAATACCAAAATCTTTGACGAAAAGGCAATTTAAACATTCATCAATTCATCCACAAATGTAGAAAACGGTTAAACTCGAAAATGCGTTCAATTCATATCTGTAATTTGGAATATCAAAGAACCTGGCTCTGATACCAATTGAAGGAAATCAGATCTGAGATTTCCATGAGCAGCGGAAGAAAGATAATTCCAAATCACAATCATAAATGAACAATACATTTACAGTCGACTTCAAACAAGCAATTATACAATTCAAATGCAGAAATTACAGCATGAACAATAGAAATGCATAAAGAGATCAAACTCTACGCACAATGCTAGAAACGTCTCCACGCTTCGTTGTGCACGAACGCTCGAACAACAGTAGCCTCAAACACCCAATCTACACGACCGCAACACCGCACGAACACTTTGCACTCGTCCTCAATGATCTCCTTGGTCACAAACTCTTCAGCAACACAAACGGCCTCCACAGCACCACGAATGGCCTCTAGAAACCTCGACGGTGTCGAGTTGAGTCTGACACCACCAACAAGGCGACCTTGGTATTCTTAGCGTGTGAATCTAGAGGGTGGGCTCTGTTCGGAGTTGGAATGAGACAGATGAAAAAGGAAACACCAAGTGCGTACAGAACTGGGCAAGTGGGAGATGGTGGAGACCTATCGTATAGGTCGATGCCTAATCATTTAGATAAAGCTAAGCGATCGTCTAGCAAAAGCTATGTGATCATTTAACTCATCGTTTAGCTCGATCTGTCGCCTACAGACTCTACACGATCGTTTACCTTGGGCCAGCGATCGTCTAGCAAAACTATGCGATCGTTTAGTAAATACTGCACGATCGTTTAGCTTTACTCTGCACGATCGTTTAGCTCGCCCAACCGTCATTTAGTAAATCCGAATTTATTTGATGACCCCGTGAGTTTCTTTTGTGTGAGAGAAAACTCAAAAACCTTTTTCAATCTTTTGTAAAAACTAATCCTCAACTGAATCCATAGTTCTTTTTCTATTCCATGGTACTTAATGTAAATCTCATTTTCATCAATCCTCCACTAGATGTATCTCATACATCAAACCGATTATATCATATATAATCAAAATACCTCTTGTCAATTTGAACATTTCAAATCAACACCAAGAACTGATCCTCAACTGAATCCATTGAGTTACCAAGGGGACCTCATGGACCTGTAGCTCGAAACTCCAACGGTACGTGAATAACTGACTAAACTCTTTAGTCACGGGATCCTCCATCCGTTAACTACCAGGCACTCCACTAAAGACCGACAGTTGAACTTTTCTTACCACAGATATATTACGTGTCAATCTTAACCAATAAGCAGTGCGACAACCTTTCATAGATCGCTCGTAAGTACAGCTGGGCCAATAACCGTTATGCCGCTGTAGTTATATATGTCTCCTTAAGTACCACTGATCTCTCTAATGAACATAAGTCATAGTTCTACTATGACTAAGTCTTCTCTTCCAAAGAGAAGCTGTGGCCACTATGTTCAAGCCCTAGAATCAGTCCTTAAGGGAGCAATCTCTTTACTTATCCCTGCTTCAGGAAAGGAGTGAATTCCATCTTGTGGATTGAGTTCCCAGCTCCCAGATCAAACAAATCCCCGAAAAGGTAGGCATGTTGAGTTGGCAATCAGGCCACTCTCACCCATACTAATCAAAGGACCGCCCTCAAAGGTAGAAGTTCCCAAAACATTCTGGATTGAGGTCGTGTCACCTATGGTCGTTTAGGTGAGATGTAAGTATCTAGTATCAATGGCATTATATATAGAGTCTAGTCATTTTGTGGTCCAGGTCTTATACAAACTCTTTGTATAGGACACCCCGCTCCACGTCTCCATATGAATGGTCAGGATCAACCATTTGTAGTAGTTTATAACACTTGCAAACCTCTACAAAGTGGGCTGTATCCGTAGTGTCACCAGGATCAGATATCTCACCTTAATCCTTATACTACAGACTTATTTAGGTTATCACTTAAGACATGATCCACTTGTATATCACATATACATGCTTAAGTTCACATAAGATAACCAAGGATCTTTGTTTATTGGATATGAGTAAATGCCATAATTAAATAACACTTATTTTATTCATTGGACAATGTGTATCTTTACAAAACAATGAGATTTCAGGAGAATTAGGACACCAATCCCAACAGTGGTCACTATATTCAAGACCCGGAATCAACCCTTAAGGGAGCAATCTATCTATTTACCCTTACTTTAGGGAAGAAGTGAATTCCGTTTGGTATAACTGAGTTCCCAACTCCTCAATCAGACAAATCCCTAAAAAGGTAGGCTTGTTGAGTTGGCAATCTGACCACTCTCACCCATACTAATCAAAGGACTGCCTTCATAGGCAGGAGTTCTCAAAATACTCAGGATTAAGGTCATGTCACCTATGGTCGTTTTAGTGAGATGTAAGTCTCAATTATCAACGACATTATATAAAGAGTGAATCGTCTTGTGGTTCAGTCTTATACAACTTTTTGTATAGGACCCCCCCGCTCACATGTCTCCACATAAATGGTTAAGATCAGATCATTTGTAGTAGTTCACAACACCTGTAAACCTATACAAAGTGGGTTGCATCCATAGTGTCACCAGGATAAGGTATCCTTCATTTATTATTATACTACAGACCTTTTAGGTTATTATTTAAGGAATGATCCACTTGTATATCTCATATACATACTTAAGTTTACATACAATAACCACAGATCTTTGTTTATTGGATATGAGTAAATGCAAATAAAATAACTCTTAATTTATTAATAACAATGTATATAATGTTTACAAACTACGAGACTCCGGAAGAATTAAGACATCAATCCCAACAATTATAAAGTAAAAGTGACTTATTTCTTGGTCCGATCTTATGCAAATTCATTGCATAGGACGCCCCTACTCCTCATGGCAATACATGAATAAATTTGGATCACTTAATTTATAGTATCTTTACAACAACTTGTAGCAACTATTGAGTAGGCCTCATCCAATAGTGTTACCAGAATAAGGTACCCAACCTTAATCATGCACTATAGACTGGTTTGGCTATTTGCTCGAACTTAATCCATCTCTATGTCTCTACACTAAAGTTCAAGTATTTATATAATAGTCATGTATCTTAGTTTATTGGATTTAGACTTTTAAGTATTCAATTTATAGAATCAATAATAAGTTTATTGACTATAGAGTATGTTCATCTTTTACAAACTGCCAGTTTTAGGACATAAAACTCAACATGGGCTAAAGTAAGTCTATTATTGGGTTGAATTGACTTGAGTCCAAATATTAATATCAAATTTGATCAAATTATTTTATTCGATCCAACGATCAAGATGAAAAACATGTGGCACCATTGGGATTTGTCAACTTATGTCTTCAATTTCAATTTAGAACACATGTTGACTTTTAATTAGTTCCAAATTTGATTATTTGTAATTTCATCATTAGTTTGAGAAATGATGTGGCAATTTTGATTGGTCCATTTTTTCTTGTTGTGGATGAATTTGGTCCTAATAAAATAAGCAAAAAATTAGGAAAGGATAAAGTTTGATCTTGATTGAGATTGGAAAAATCTCATAACCTAATCATAGTAGATTTAAGATAAATCCTAAATCAAATCCCGTATAAATGCATCATTATAGCTTCACATGAGGGGTAAAAAAACTTTTGCCTTCTTCTTTATTATTTAATTCTCATATTAACTTTGACATCGGAGCCCATTTTTTTTTTTGTAGGTTCTCTCTTCCCTAAATTACAAAGTTACCGTTGCTGTCACGTGAAGGTCAAGTATGTTTTTCTCTTTTCAACCGTTGACGCCGTCTTTACTAATACAAAATCGAGAATCTCTTGAAAAATGAAGGAAATAAAGGCTATGATGACTTATTTCTCACAATCCTTCTAAGAAAGAAGTTTTGATCCCAGAAGCCATCCACGAATTAGATCTCCATGACTAAAATCAAATAAAATTATGGGTGTATTAAATCCACACGTCTCTTATCCAAGAAGAAACTCAGATCATAGCGCAACAGAGATATTTTATGAAGTTATTGGGGACATAGATTACAAAATAATAATAATAATAATAATAACCCTAAAAGATCATCTTTTTCCCCACCTCTCTCTCTCCTCCTTCATGATGGAAGCAACCCTAAGCCACTTGGGTTTTACTCCATGGGATGTTCATATTGGCACCAAGCGTCTAAGCAACATCGGCGACAAATGGCAAGCGATTTCAAGAGGCGACAGCAAGCGACTACGACAACTGCATCTAAACGGTGGTTGTGGACGATTTTGAACGATGGCAGTGAGTGGCGACTGAGCATCTGAATAGTGGTAATGGACAGCAGTGACGGTGAGCGATTTCGAACCATGATGGTGAGCTTATCTGAACAGCAGCAACAAGTAGATTCGAACAGCAACATCGAGGGGCATTTTCAGCAGGTGGTAGCAAGTGGTTACGAACGGCAACAATGATGACAAGTTCATCTAAACGGCGAGGGCAAGAAGTTTCAAATGGATCAAAGCGGCAAGTGCAAGTAGCATTTTCGGTAGGCGCTTGGCAACGGCGGCAAACGAATGATGTTGGCAAGCGAGATCAAACGACGATGATGGGTGAACCCGACTAGCAGAGGCAAACAGTTCCAAATGACAAAAAGCTTCGATTGGTAACGAAAAATAGATAACGGTAGGGATTCTCCACGCAAGCGACCTCTTTGACACATGGGGTGTTCATATCAACGACAGGTAATGTCACTCTTCCAGCAAAAACGAACGAATATCTTCCTTTTCTCTTTCACGTCTTCAATAAAGTCTTCTCTTTCCATCAATCGTTTCAACACTTAACAAATGCAACATTTATTTCCACGTCTTCAATAATAATACGACAATGGTGTTCGTTGGCATTGGCAGGGATGACTAGAAAATTGAAGACCATCGATTCTACTAATATATGTGATTAAAAGCTGACCACCACATATTGTAGCGTTCTCACACCATTCTTTCAAAGATGTGTAACTGGGAAGAACGTAAAGTGCATTAATCAACCACCGGATCTTCATTACCCATATGCTAAATTGGACAATAGATTGGCGATAGGACTTGAAATACATCACCACCTGATGAAACTATATATTCACCGGAAAACGCACACACATAAACTCACACAAATCTCCATCAAGCACTTCATAGTAGCGACAACAAACAACAATTACTTCAATTGAGAGGAAATTGATTATGTTCGAGAATTTAAGTTTGAGTTCCCTTTATGATAAAATTCATTTGAAGCCAAGTTGAAGACTAAATTGAGCAGTCAAGTGGCAAATTCAAACAAGAAACACATAAATTAGAAGATCTCAACAAGACAACGGTGCCAGAACCTATTTGATGGCGGTGGAATATTTTCAAGACATTCAGTGAAATAAGCTACAAATTGCTAGACAAGCACTGATAGGAGCAAATTTTGAAGCCAATATGAATGTTCGAAACACTATCGTATTGCTCATCATCATGTGCATTCTATCAAGATCAGAATACATTACAAAGTGAAGAGTAATATGCATAAAGCCATGGACTTGTCATGATACAACATTGCAAAGAAATTTTTAAAGCAAAATTTTACTTCAAACAATTGGAGATCACTAGAAAATTGGAATTGAGAAGAAGTTTGCAAAGAAGTAAAGAAAGATCATTTCTACTCCATTTTCTATCTTGATGGAATGAAGGCCATGACAAAATATATTACAAGATTATGATCACAATCAACTAAAGAAAATTTTAACTGGAGCCAAATTTAGAAATATATCTTTGTTAAGTTGACACCATGAGATCCACACTCGGCCTCGTGGTATTCTGGATGTCACACTCCCTCCCTGATTACCCTCTTAATTGGGAAGAGGATGTGACGGTAGTAGTTACCAACCCTTTTATGGCACCCACTACCAGATTGTCCTCCTTAACCTGTTTAAGAAACCCTGGTTCCCATATATAACATTCCGCAAACTAAGAAAACTTAAAAAACAACCTTAGAACACCAGGGTTCAACATACGTCATAAATACATCATAATGATAATTACAGAGTTCAGGGGTCCAAAAATTCATCACTAGTCCCTAATATGAACAACACATTAATGGAACATAAAGAACAATATGCAAAAGCGGAAGCAAGGATTGATAACGCTCTAATTACATAAAAAACAAGAATAAGCATGCATAAAGGGTTAGAAATTACAACCTTTGTAGAATCCATCACTATCTTCCTCTCCTATTCTCGATCGACACCACCAACGGTAAATTCTCGCTATTCTTCGATTTGAAGAACACGATTGTGGGACTGTTTTGTTAGTAAAAACAAGGGAATTTCACTTTAGTAAAAGGAGAGTAAAGAGATTTTGGTGGAAGAGTTTAGGTCAAAGGTCAAAGAAGCATTAGTTCTTACAAAATTCAAAAATCAAACTATTTATAGAAAAAATACATGCAAAATCTTATCTTACATGTCTTCCACCTCAAACTCCACTAGTATGTAATCTTTAGGTGTCAAGCTTGGGAAGTGCCACTTCAAAGTCTACTTAGTTAGTGGGAAAATCCAACAATTGGATTTTTCCACTAACTAATTTAAAAAATAAATAAATCAATTTTTATGAAAAAAATATTTTCATAATTTAGAAAATATTTAAAAATAAATTTAATATCATATATTAAATTGTTTTTGACACTTAACTTTGATTAATCATATTAATCAAGTTTAAAAAATACTTTCATGCTAATGTTCAAGAATACTCTGAAAAGTAATTAATTAATAAATTAATTATTTAATTATAAATTATATCTCATATAAAATAAAATTTTTCCTTAAGCCCGAATTTGAATATTTCGAATTCTCACTTCACCTAGTTCTTCAATTTTGTCCTTATTGAGCTAGCAAGAAGACCCGAGGGACCTACAAATCATGGGCTCCAATGATCCGAGACTAATCGGTCAAACTCTTTAACCTAGTTAATCAACATTCGTAAACTAACAGGACTATCCATTATAGCCTGTAGTTGTACTCCCCTTACTGTAGATATATTATGTGTTCATTTGATATAACCATGATAAGTAAGTCAACCTTTCACAGGTTGTTCGTAATAATGGCTGGGTCAAAAGTTGTTTTACCCGCGAGATTACACCTTGCTTCTTAAGTCTCACCGATCCTCTAATGAACAATTGGTTTGTGATCCATTCACTAAACCGAGTCCCTCTCGGGCCGATAACAAGGTGGGGCCCCTTGTTCAAGACCCAAAGTCAGCACTTAAGGGAACAACCTCTTTACTATCCCTAAAAGCGGGCAGGAGTGAATTCCATCTTGCACCTTATGTCCCTAGCTATCTACCCGATTTTACCCTTGAAATTGGAGGCTTATTAAGTCGATGTTGTTGAGCCAACCCTCACCCATGCAAATCTAAGGATAATCCCGAATAAACAGGAGTTCATAGTTTGCTCAGGATTAAGGTTAAGTTACCTAGGTCATCGTTTTGAAGTAGTCAGTCTTAAATAGTAAACAACATTATAAAATAAGAGTGACTTAATTCTTGATCCGATCTTATGCAAACTCATTGCATAGGACACCCTACTCCTCATGTCGATACATGAATGAACCAGGATCACTTCTTTTCTAGCACTTTACAACAAATTGTAACAACTATAGAGTTGGCCACATCCGATAGTGTTACCAGAATAAGGTACCCAGCCTTATTCATATACTATAGACCATTTTAGCTATTTACTGAACTTGATCCACTCTATTGATAATAAAAATATGTTAACATTACAAACTGCAAGTTTTAGAACATACAACCAAACACACACATTTGTATAGACATAGATATGATAGACACCTAGAATGTCACTTTAAACTTTGAGTTAATCTTGAGTTCTTAAGTGGTAGAGTAGTAGGACAGCTAACCTCTGGGGAGATGTCCACTATTTGCGGAAAAGAAAAACATTTGAAAGAATGAGCTACTAGCCTAGTGAGTGACTAATAAAACTTAAACATCATGCTTAAAATTGGAAATTTCCAAGAAAACTCATACTTAAAACTTTTAACATAGAATCTCTGGAAACATTAAACATCACAACTTCTTAAAACCTTGCTCTGAGAGAGCCCTTTTGCTCAATCTCTCAACCTTTATCCTTAGTTGGTGTGGAGTAATCTCAACATAACCAATGTCAACTCTACCTACGTGCACGTGGTAATAACTAAATATCGTCATATCTTAGGTACCATGACCCGGATACTTTCTCAATCTCATTGTCCTTCAGTATCATATTTATCATAATCATTATAGAAACTTACTCATTAAGACATGTATACATAAAAGCATAGTAACATGAAACATATATTTTAACATCCTTATCACAAAATCATGAACTTCTAACGCATGCTTATAACATAAAGTATATAAATACTTGAACATGCTTTCATAAATTCTTTAAACTAAGTCTTGGTTAATAGGCACTTTAAAATCAGTTTGCTTGAAACTATCTTAAACATCTTTGTAAATAAAGCTACCATGAGTCTAAACTCTTAAGTATAACATGAGTTTATTAAAACTTTGGAAAAACACTTAGTTTTGTCACTTATAGCCTTGGACATCCTTCTTAGGTTTGATAATCCTTCCATATTGGCGTTAACCATGTGAAAAAGATAAACATATTTGGTCATTGCTATTGGTCTCCTCGTGAGACTAACTTACATAAACAAGCTCAACATTTAATTTAAAACATCATTTTCCATCTCAATGTATACCTTCCTTATGTGTTCAACACTTAGGAAAATTCTTGGGTGATGTTACTTAGCTATGCGGCCAACAAGTCCTTACTATGCGTCAATGCATGCCCATGCGCCCACTGAGTCGCACGCACCATCACATCTCTTTAACACTAGCGCACGCTTGATCGCCCATAGTGAAACCATTGCATCCACGCCCAACGTGCACACTGGTGCAACGTCTCGCGTCAACCTTCCTCTGCGTGCACCTGCAACTTGCCGATTGAGCTGCTTGCTTGCTCAACGGTTGCAACTACCTTAAAACTTGAGCTTCAAATTCCTTGTGGCCTGGTCAAAATCCTTCAATCTCTACTTTTGGCCCTAATTCATCCGAGAGCCTGACCTTCTTGAAGAATCCTTCAGATTTCAACTCGAATCTCTAAGAATCTCCTTCCGACCGCCTAGGGACAACAACTACATTCATCCACCGATCAAATGGTTCTGAAATCACCTCTTTTGCGCAAGTAGACTGCTCAAATCGACCCTTTGAACTGAGGTCTTCTTTTTATACTGTGAACTGCATGCCTTCCTTTAAACCTTAGGCTGCCATCTCACCCATTAAGTGGGTTTAATTCTGTTAACCTTGACAGCTGGCCCACTTAAGTTGGTGATTAAGTTGAGAACTCCTTCTAATCCAATACCTGGTTCTTCAATTCATTGAAAGACACACTCAGCGCTCATAATTAACTGGTTAGCGTATACCTTGACGCCTCTTGCGCTCATTGCCTTGTCCCTTGGTCATTGAAAAGCTTCCTCGCATGCAACCGTTCGCCTAGCCAATGCACACCATTGCATATGTTTGCTGCTGCCACAGTGCCTAAGGAAACCTTGTCCATGCCGCACGTGTCCAAGCTCTCTAACCTCAACATAAGGCTTGTCCATACAAAGCTCATGCCCAATGCATGACACTCCTTTCGACCAATACTTAGCCGTCTACTTCTTGCCTCATGCCCAACATGTGTTCAACTAACCTAAAAAATGTTTAGGCTGCCGCATGCCTCAAGAGGACCTTCAATGTAAGGCTTCTATACTTAGCCAAATTTCCTTCTCTTAATAATACATACTCATACTTTTAACACTTGAGAGCCTAAATATTCCATACTTAGGAATATTTTCTTCTTCTTTTATCTTTCTCAAGCTTCTTCCCTACAACATAATATTAACTTATTCTTAATCTTAATTAACATACTAATTAACATGCTTAAGTAGGAAAAATAGGGTTCGGGGTTTACACTGGGTGCATCCTCCCTCCGAAAGGTGTTTGTATGGGTCAATATCAAGGTGAATGGATAAAGTATTTATAGTAAGTGGGAGAAGGATATGTGTCAACATTCCTATGGTCTCCTTCATTAGTTTGTAAAGTGAGATTTCATGCTCGGTCTCCTTCAATATCAAGGTGTTTGTAGATCCTCCCTCCTTCTGAAAAGTGTTTGCATGGAGTCAATACCAGGGTAAACTCTAGAAATGGATAAGGTCGCCTTAGTTTTTTCTCCTATTGTCTTTCCCTTCAGTAGGTTAATTGGGATGGAACTCCGGGATCTAAAATGGAGGTTGAGACTTACAAGAATCATTAAATAAGTTAATATTTTCTTGACCAAAATAATGGTAACTAAACTTTATAGAAATAAGAATTATTTTGGTATATTGTTTGGTTGAAAGTGTCTCATTTCAGTGAAGGAATAATCGACTACCCTCCGGTAACTTTTAGTTCTAAATCGCTAAAGTATCATTACGAGATAATATGAGTTTAAGGGTTTTCATTATTATATTTGCTAAAATTAGAATGGTTTTTTTTTTTTTTTTTTAAAAAAAAAGTTATGCAGTTTTCTAACTTAGATTAAAATTTGTTTATTTTAGCAACAACAATCTGCGATTAACCTCCTTAATGCCGTCAAGCTTACTAGTGAAAATTACACAACCTAAAAAAGCACAATTAATATTGTGTTGGTGATAGACAACCTGAAATTTGTCTTAATTAGGGAACGTCCTCAAATACCTGCACCTAATGCCGCACGAAATGTTTGTGAGCCATACAAAAGATGGAGGAGGGCCAATGAAAAGGTTTATGCATTTTCGTTGGTGGGATTTTTCTATATGACATACATTATGACATATATAATAATAAAAATAATCATACTGACATGCATAATTAAAAGCAACATTTTGGACCGGGATTGGCTTCTTAAAACATTAACTAAATTAATATAACATTTTATATTAATTCAAGTAATAAAATACAAAAACTACTTAATTATTACAAATAATAATTTAAAAATTGAAGAAAATCGTTACTAAACCACCTGGAAGCCTCAAATCGCCGGTCAGGACTGGCCCCTCGCTCGTGCACTTCTCATCCAGAGCGTTGTAACGCTCTCCGTCAGCGTAGGTGTCCTTTAGTTGATAACGTAGTCCTACACTGCTCGTAGCGTTGCGACGCTCCGTGCAGCATTTCAAAGCTATGGTTGGAGCATTGTGATGCTGAGGCTTCTGCCTTGTAGCGGAAGGCCAACGTTGCAACGCCGAAGCCTTACGCTGTAAGGTAGAATGCTTGTCGTTCTTCGTCGGTTCAACCAAAAAAACTTCGTCTTTGCTCCGAATTTCACCAAATTCAAGGTGGAAATTTGATCACGATCGACACGAACATCAAATACAGACTCAATAGCAATAAATTATGCCTAAAACAACCAGCCCTTTACATACCGAATCATAAAAAATGCAGCAATGTTCTACAAGGCCAATCTCGAACACATCCATATGTGCAAAATCCATTCAAAATTCATCAATGTAGAATCATAAATCCACAATTACTCTAAATAATGTTCAAAAATCAAAATTTGGACTCAACCTAGCTCTGATACCAATTGAAAGAGTATGTGAATACCTATTACAGAAGGAACATGTCCCAATTTTTGTTTTACAGAACTTCTAAATATACAGAGGATAGAAACATGGAATCAATATTCTAAATAAGTACACTTTATACAAAATTTGAAGAAGAAGAGATCAGAAGATCACTTACCTTTAAAGATCGAATCTTCACGTTTCCTCTTCAAGTCACGAACTCTTAGAATTTCCTTAAAACTCACAAACACAGTAGTATAGAACCTAAAATCGGACATTACCATGAGAAAACCTCGTTATTCTCGATGGGTAGAGAATCTTTGAGACTTATGTGGGCTTCAGGTATTATCTTGGAAGGGAAAAGAAGAGATTTTTTTTTTTGTTTGAGAGTAAATTGCATAGTGAGTTTAGCAAGAATGAGAATTCTATTTTTGGTCATCTTATGTAGCATAGGAAGAAGAAGCAGTTTTTATCTCTCTCTACCTCACTCCACGTAAATGAGAAATTTGGGGGAAAGGGAGGAGGGAGTTATCCCATAACTGCCCAAATAACTAAATTATTATTAAAATCAAAATTTAATTAATATATATATAACAACCAAATTTAACACACACACATATATATATATATATATCATATATTAAAACTATATGTTATATAAGACATATAACCTATAGTTTATATTATATCACATATAATGTAACCTAAAGTTTAATAATCTCTCATTTCGCCTATAATATTTTAATATGAATCATATTCATATTAATTTTAACCTATAGTATTTATATGAATCTCATTTATGTAATTAATATTTGAATCATATCTAAATATTTATTTCTCTCAAATAAAACTTCATATTATAATGCATCATATACATTATATTAATATAATTAATTTTATATTATAATGTATCACATACATTATCTTAATTATATCTTGTATAATTAATTTCTTTAAATTAATTTCAACAATTCAAATTAAAACAAAATTAATTCGATTCTCATTAATCTCGATTGAGCTAACTAGGGGACCTTATGGATCCATAGATTGAAGCTCTAATGGTACTTGATTAATTAATTAAACTTTTTAATTATATTAATCAACTTCCATTAACTGTCGGTTACTCCACTAAATACCGACAGCTGCACTCTTCGCAGCACATATATATTTCTATGTTAATTGGATATAATCAATCACGGTGCGTTGACCCTTCACAAATTGCTCGTAAGTACAATTAGACCAAAATTACCATTTTGCCCATATAGTTACATTTAACTCCTTAAGTATCACTGATCCTTTTAATGAACAATAAGTTATAGTCCAACTATAATCTAACCCCTCTAGGGCCAAGAAAGGGTGTGGCGTCACATTGTTCAATCCCCAGAATCAGCCTTTAATGGAGCAATTTCTCTATTTACCCTATCAGAAGGGAATGAGGGAATTCCCAGCTCCCCAATCAAACGAATCCCCAAAATGGTAGACATTTTGAGTTGGCGAAACTGGCCACTCTCACCCATGCAGATGAAATGACTGCTTTCATAGCCACGAGTTGACAACTCATTTAGGATTCAACTCAAGTTACCTACGGTCATCTTAGTGAAATGTAAGTCTCTCCTAGCAACAGAGTTATATAGAGAGATTATTCACTTTGTGGTCCGGTCTTATGCAAACTTTTTATATAGAATACCCCTGCTCACATGTTTCCACATGAATGATCAGGATCAAATCATTTGTAGCACTTTACAATAATTGTAACAACTATAACACGGGTCGTATTCGTAGTGTCATAAGGATAAGGCACCCAGCCTTATCCATCTACTACAGATCGTTTAGGTTATCACTTAAACATGATCCATCTGTATGTCTTCACATACATGTTCAAGTTACAGAAGATAACCTTAGATCTTAGTTTATTAGTTTCTGTGGGTTAATGTAACTAAATGTCGAATAAAATACCTCTTATTTTATTAGATAAATAAAATATTTGTACAATACAATTACAAACTACAAGACCATGAGATTTAGGGCATCAACCCCAGTATAGAGGCAGCCAACATTGAGCAAGTGTCATTCTTAACTCAACTCTTATCATACAAGATTTTCTTTTGTTGACAACAGAGTTGTTGTTGTTGTTTTTTTTTTTTTTTTTTTTTTTTTTTTTTTTTATGTAAGTAATAAAGAGGTTTTTGCAAATTTGAACACATTAGCTCAAACCTCTCCCAACCCCAAATTTTGAAGGCAACAAGGTCCTCATTACTGAAATCGAGTTATAAGATGACCTTAGAAAAATATTGCAAAAGAGGTTTGAGGTAAAGCCTGCGCGCATTGTAAATTCAAGAAATACTTCTTAAGACAGAGATCCTAAAACTGAGATTTAACACCTATTTTAACGAATTTAAATGTTGGTCAGCATAAGTATTATCATTGAGGTCATCAAACAAACGCACCAAAAGGAGAAGAAACACTAAAGTAGTAATAAAGATACACAAAGGACAAATACAAGGGAAATTGATGAAGAAAATGTATAACTTGAGATTTCATTCATGAGGGCCTCTCCAACAGATGAAAGTGGCAGGTGTCCACTAACGGCCATTCCTGGCTCGACTCCGATGAAGTTGTAGGATTTATTCTTATAATAAAATGAAGTATGCCAAAAAAATTTTGTTTCGAAAATTATTGAAATCCAAAATAAAATGTTCGATGGGATAGGTTAATTCAATAAAAAATGAAATGGGCAGCCATGTGATCTTCCGAGGAAGTTCCCATATTGTTGAAGTCCAGCTAAACCAGGATCGAAACTTCTTAAGCGAAAGTCGGGTTTAGTAGAAGGGTAGGATCCTGTAGAGTTAGAATCTTTGTTAGCAGTCTAGGGCGATCTAATCATAGGAATGATAATAGGATAGGGTGCAAATTATATTTGTTTTTCGCCGCTTTGGGTTGTGGGGATTACTTCCTAGCCCCAAATAAGACAATAAGCAATCACAAGTTTACAAAACATTGAAGGAAGCAACAAAAACAAACCGTACCCCCAAATTTTAGTTTCTCCTTGCATCATTATCATCATTGGGCGCAAGGGGAGCATCGTCATTGGAATATCATAGGGGCTATTGAAGTGATGGTGGAATGACAGGAGCAGGCACGTGTTGGACAAAGACATCATGAATATAATTCATTAACGTGTTGAATTTTTCATCTTGTCGCTGAGATTAGCGTACAACAAATTCTCTCAACTCCGCTTGCTGACGCGGAAGTTGTTCTTGCTGGCACTAAAGGTGGTCTTGTTGCTCTTCTTGACATAGAACAACTTCTCTCAACACATTTTGTTGACTAAAAAGGTCTCAAATTGACGTTGAAAATCATTGTTCTGCAGCATGAGGGCATTTTGGTTACTTGAAACAAGGTCAAGCGTATCCAAAATGGATATCATGATGCTGTCATTTAGATATGGGTAGAGTGAAGGATCTCGTGTGAGGAGAATCTTGAGCGAAAATGGATCAAACAAATTCCATTAATTATCGAATACTAAGTTTACAGTAAAAATACAAAAAATATGCATTAAAATTAAATTACAGCATGCTTTATAAAGAAAAAGGTTTCAAGAATTTCACATTTGAAGATCTTTTTCTTCACAAATCCTCCCTCGAACGGACACGAACCTTTTGAAGATCTTCTTAAAAAGAAAAAACCTCGAACAGAAACCCGGACACAACCACAATGGAGTCCTCGGTATTCTCAAGGTGAGAACTTAGGAGTGGTGGACTCTGACTATTTTGGTTAGGAGGGAAAGTTTAATGGTGGAGGAGGAAGAGATTGAGAGCTTTTTCACACAAGGCAAACTCATAGAATTTTTTGGTAAAACTCACTCAATCGTTCAGCACAGTTCAACGTAGAAGAAGAAGAAAAACTGTTTTTCTTTTATTCTCCTATTGCCAAATTGAATAACCACCCTACTAATGTGGGTGGAGAGAAAAGATAGGGAAGGGAGTTATAACTCCCTTCCATATTATTCAAATAATAATAATATAATATAAATAAATATGATAACTAACTTATCATATTATATTTATATTAAATTATATGTTATATCAAATATAACATATAACCTATAGTTTTAATATTGTATCACATTCAATATAAACTATAGTTTTTTTTTTTTTTATCTATTTTATGACATTTAATATAAATCTCATTTATATTAAATTACAACTATGAATCCCACTCATAGAAAATATATTTGAATCTCAAATATTTATTTCCTCCCATTAAGCTATAATGTATCAAATACATTATGACAATTAAATCATATATAATTGAAATAATTCAATTATATCATATATAATTACATCTCTCTATTAATTTGAACAATTCAAATTAATTCAAAAACTGATTCTCAACTAAATTCTTTTGAGCTACTGAGAGGACCTCATGGACCTGTAGCTTGAAGCTCCAAAAATATATGAATAATTAATTCACTAGAAGAAATTCGGACTTTAATGTCGGTTGGCAACCCACATTAAAGATAGTGTTATTAAAGGCCTTTAATGTCGGTTGCCTTTAATGTCGGTTTTAAACCGACATTAAACGCCTTCAATAACACCAATATTGCAGCCTTCAATGGTTGCAACCGACATTGAAGACCTTGCAATGACATTAAAGGTTTTTTTTTTTATAATTCTTAACCGACATTGAAGCCCAAATCTGTCTATTTTTTTTTTAAATTCCGTTGTCGAGTCCATTTTTTTGGTCAAATAAGTTAAAAATGGCATTATATATCTCGTGTTGGGTCAGGAAATGTCCATCATTGTTTTATATTAAAGAATATAAAAAAATTTGCATGGCGAGCCCGTCAATATTTGTCTTCCACCTATGAATTTATCCACCAAAATTTACAAAACAATACTAGAACCAGACTTTCACAGAATATAGTTACACCAAAGCCATCATTTCTCTCATTCACAAATATCAATTAGTACTAATTCCATGAATAAACAATAATCACAATACTAGAATCACAATACCATGAATACAACTTCCAATAATAAACAGATCATGTCTTCCACCTAAGAATTTATCCACAAACAAGAATCACAATACCAGAGCTAGACTTTCATAGAATACTTACACCAAGCCATCATTTCGCTCATTCACAAATATCATATTAGTACTAATTCCATTCACAAAAATCATGGTTAGATAAATTTACATTTATTCTAAGCTAGCATTTACATTCTATTGAGACAAAAAACAAAAATTACATCCTCACACAAATTGGCCAACAAAACTTGCCCATTGGGTCCGAATTACATTAATCTCTCCTTGCTTATATGCATCTTTTGTATTGAACTACAAAAAGGAAAAAAAAAAAGAAGATAAATTCAACATAAGTTTACGTCCATTTATTAAATTAAAGCTAGAACTATATAAAAAATAAATAATTTACGTATGAGGCTAGTAATGGGAGTAGTAGGATATGCACTATTTCGTGTATATACTATTGCACATAGTACCCGCTCCTACAGAATCTAATTGATGATGACACTGCATATAAAGAAGTTGAAAAAAATCGTTAAATTGTTATAAAGAAGTCGAATGAACATAAATTGTTAAAAAATGAATACAAATTTACCTTTACAGGTTTCCATTATTGTGAAGAATGATAGAGATGCACTATAAGGTGTACCATTATTGTAAAGAATGATGGAGGAAAATACTTCTCTAAGAGGTATAAAGTGACAACGATATCCTTTTGCATACCCTTTAGCTGAGATGAATCGATCGCCTTGTAACATATAGCATTAAAGAAGAAGCATAGGCGAGTAATTGCAAGTCTTACATGTTTGGGTAAAATATCACGAATGGCTACCGATAATAATTGTTGCATAAGAACGTGATGGTCATGCGAGTTAAGTCCGTAAAGTTTCAAATCTGTGAGCGACACTAAACTTTGAATGTTTGATGAATAGCCTTCAGGTACTTTAATTTCTGATAGTACCTTACAAAAGCTCAATTTCTCAGCTCGTGTTAATGTATAACATGTGGGAGGTAAAAAGACTTTTTTCTCTCCTACTTCAGGGGCTAACTCTAATCTAATGTTCAGTTCTACCAAATCTAATCGAGTCTTTATTCCATCTTTTGTTTTATCAGGAATATCAAGCAATGTGCCAATAAGATTTGCACATACATTCTTTTCAATGTGCATCACGTCTAAACAATGTTGCACGTCAAGATACTTCCAGTATTCTAACTAAAAAAGAATAGATTTTTTCTTCCAATAAGTTGAAGTGCTATCTCCACTGTTCTTTTCTTTGATACTTTTCTTATCAAATGAATATTGATACTTACTTGTTTTTGCAAGAATTTCTTCCCCACTCAATGGTTCTGGACCAAATTCTAATTCTTGTGTGCCATTAAAAGCTTTCTTTTGTTTTCTATATGGATGATGGTGGGGTAGAAACTTGCGATGCCCGAGATATGCCATCCTCTTCCCTTTTGGTAAATAAGTGGATGAAATATTCTCTCCACAAATTGGACATGCATGATATCCTTTAACCGTACAACCACACAAGTTACCATATGCAAGAAAATCATTAATGGTCCATAATAAAATGGCTTTAAGCATGAAACGTTTTTCTTCATATGCATCATAACATTCTACCCCATCTTTCCAAAGTGCTTTCAAGTCATCTACTAACGGAGCTAAATAAACATCTATGTCATTTTCTGGTTGTTTAGGACTAGATATTAGTTCAGTCAACATAAAGAATTTTTGCTTCATGCACAACCATGGAGGTAGATTGTATGTCACTAACATCACTGGCCAACAACTATATCTACTACTAAGATCTCCATGTGGATTTACCCCATCTGTCGAAAGAGCAAGACGAAGATTTCTAGGGTCTGACCCAAACTCTGGCCACAAATTGTCTATTTTTTTCCACGATAGGGCATCTTTGGGATGTTTTAATAAACCATCTGTTTCTTTTTTTTTTAGCATGACACGTCAATAAACTTGCTGTTTCTTTACTTCGAAACATTCTTTCAAATCTTGGAATTGGGGGGAAATACCACATGACTTTTGCTGGGATATTCTTAGCCCTTTCGTTTAAATTTTTTTGAAGCTTCTATCTTGACGTATCACAAATGGGAGATACATTTGCATTAGAGGGTTCTTTTCTAAACAAGCAACAATCATTTCTACATGCATGAATCTTTTCGTACTTCATTCCAAGAGTACCCAACATCTTTTTTGCTTCATAAATAGAAGTTGAAATTTCATTAGGACTAGGTAATATGTCATGAATTAATTCCAACAACTTAGTGACACTCTTATCGCTCCATCCAAATTTAGCTTTTAAATTATATAACTTTACCAATGTAGATATTTTGGAAAAAGTTTTACAACTTGGGTACAATGGTTTCTTCGCATCATCTAATAATTCTTCAAAATTATCGGATTTTCCACTAAAATAGTTATTATATGCAGCCTTAAACATTCCAATTGTGTCATCAACATCAACATCATTCTCATCAACTTCGTCTCTTTCACTAGTAGACACATTTTCATTGTTTCTCTTAATCGGTAATGATTCACCATGAAAAATCCATGTCTGATAACTTTGATTTATACCATTAAAAAATAAGTGTTCTCTTATTTTTTTCACATCTAGATTCTTTGCATTAACACATTTCAAACATGGACAACTTATGACATTCGGTATATTTGAATGTTGTAGACCATTTTTAATAAACACCTTGACCCCTAAACCATACTCAGCTGATATTCTATTCATTTTTATCCAGGACTTATCCATGATTCTAAAATATGCAACTTAATCTACAAAAAAATAAAAATAAAAAAATAACAAGGGAAAATTTAAAAGCATAAAATTATGATTGTAAATATGCAACATCAACAAATTTAGAACAACTAGACTTTTAAGATCAACTCTAAGAAACTACAGAGACCTACAAAAAGATCAACTCTCCACCATAAGATCAACTCTCCAACACTATCGGTCTTCTCCAAAATAGAAACCTGTAAAGGTATATTTGTATTCATTTTTTAGAATCCTACAGCCTAAACAATGTGCCTATTAGATCTCAAAGTTTAGGACCAAAATGATCTCTAAATTTCAAAATGTAACAATCTTGTCTTTGTTTTTGGATATTAAATTTTCTAAAGTTGTCTTCTCTTTCTTTTTTGGTCAACATCCTTGGGCTGTGGGGATGCAATGCCAACTCTTTTGGAGAACAACCTAATGGTCCTGTGTTGTGTATCCAAAATTTTCTCCCTCCATTTGCATATAAATTCTATACACAATTTAAATCACATAAAAACAATAAAAATTGAGAATCTCACACCCCGAAATCAAGTACAAAGATATGTATCGATTACACAAAATATAAAAACTAAGAAGGTCGAAATAACAAAACTTCCACATGGACATGAAAAATCTCTAATGTCTATTTTTTTTCGAAATTAATTATACTTTTAATCTTTAAGATTTAGTCGATATTTTATTTTTCCCTACGTTACTATGATCAACTACGTTCCTATGATCACTTTTAATCTTTAACAAAACTTCCACATGGATATTTTATTGTAGGAGTGTTGATAATTAGGAAGAGGGGAAAGAGGAAGAAGCTTCATATTAAAACCTGAATGGCCAGCTTGACGTGTGCAAGAAAAGAAGGGATTTTTTGGGCAATTGGTTCATAGGTTAAATTTGATGCATAAAAGGCAACTAATAGATCATTCTGCCCAATGTCAATCATGTATATTCCTTTCTTAAAACCTTCTTCATCCATCATCTTCTCTGTTTTACCTACCATTAAAATTTAGGGTTCTCTTTTATTTAGTTTTACCTGCCCAATGTCAATTCTCCAAAGGATTTCAAAACGTAACAAGTGAGTTGGAAGGGAACTACAATTTTTTCCCCTTCTCTTTCTTCCTTATATTATTCGTACTTAATCCAACGTGAAATCTGATATGTTTCTTCCTTGCTGCAAACTTTCTAAAATATAGCCTTGCTCTAGCATTTCAAAGTGTAGTCTTAAAATTATTAACATACTCCCTTGATATATTTTATCTTTGTATTCACATCTTGATGCCAATTACTATGATCATGTTCGATACTCTCTTGATGTGTTTTACAACAAATTGGCTACGCATCGATGAGTACAAAGGGTATGTTTGTTTTTTTTCTATACTTCATAATTATAAACAAAGGGTGCAAATGTTCAGTACAACACAAACAATCAACTTGCTAATTACAACATTGATTCATTGAAAACTCAACGACACAAAAAAATACAATTACAATTTTACAATACCCCACCAACTCTCTAACCCCACGCTATTACCTTTTTTATTATCCTCTACTCATTTTATCAAAAATACCCCTACCATTCTATAATACTTGACTTTCATCATTTTATCAAGAATATTGGGCCTATCTTCGTACTTGTAGAGAACACTACGACATGAAATAGGGTGATAAAATGTATCTTGAAGATCGAAGATTGAAATATGGAGTGGGAACAAAGAAAATTTCACCTTTGAATGGATCTAACCCAAAGATTGAAGATTGAAATAGATCTCCAGACAACCAACGATAACCCGCCGGACACCCACTGAAAGAAACCCACACGACCAGCTCTGGAAAACCAACGATAGCCCACCTGAAATCGGACAACGCCAAGCTCACTTGAAATCGGACACACAACCCACGTGACCAGCTCCGAACAACCAACGATAGCCCACTTGAAATCGGACAATGCCAAGCTCACCTGAAACCTGAAGGCAATAGTGAAGACAACCCCATCGAAGGCAAACGGCCGACCAACAGCTACTGAGAGAGGAGAGAGTTTGTTTGGGTAGGTGAGACCAGCCGATCAAGGGTTTGAGTTTGAGTTTTGGTAAAGTGAGAGAGCTGAGAGAAATGAAATTGTAGGTCTTCACGCGCGCGAGAGGGAAATGAAAATTTTGATAAAATAAAAAAAAAATAATGGGAGGCCTTCAATGTCGGTTTTAAACCAACATTGAAGATCTGTTTTTTTCAACCGACATAATACATCCGATAATACTATTTTCAACCGACATTGAAGCCCGAATTTCTTCTAGTGATTAAATTCTTTAATTACATTATTCACCATCAACTATCGAGCACTCCATTAAAGATTGACAACTACACTCTTTGCACTACAAATATATTTTTATGTCCATTGGATATAATCAATCAACAGTACGATGATCCTTCACACATTGCTCGTAAGTACAGTGGGGCTAAATTACCCTTTTTCCCCTGTAGTTACATCTAACTCCTTAAGTACCACTCATTCCTCTAAGGAACAATAGATCATAGTCCCACTTGTTGGGGTTGATGCCCTAAATCTCGTAGGGTTCTATAGTTTATAAACGTTGTATGAACAAACTTTTTATGTGATTAATAAAATATATCATATATTTTATTCACTTTATCTATAAAATATGTGATATTTTAGTTGCATTAACCACAAACCAATAAACTAACATCCAAGATTATCTTTGTAACTTAAACACATATGTGCAGACATACAAGTGGATCATGCTTAAGTGATAACCTAAATGGTTTGTAGTAGATGGATAAGGTTGGGTACCTTATCCTGTGACACTACGAGTATAACCCATTTTGTAGGTGCTACAATTGTTGTAAAGTGCTACAAATGATTTGATCCTGATCATTCATGTATTAAACATGCGAGCGAGAATATTCTATACAAAGGAGTTTGTATAAGACTAGACCACAAAATGTTTAGTCTCATTATATAACACCATTCATATAGAGACTTACATTTCACGAGGATGACCAAAGGTAACATGACGTGAATCTTAAGTGAGTTGTGAACTCTTGCCTATGAGGATGGTCCTTTGATTTGTATAGGTGAGAATGGCTAGACGCCGACTCAACAAGCCTACCATTATGGGGACTCGTCTGATTAGGGAGCTGGGCAGCTACACAAGATGGAATTCACTCTTTTCCTGAGGAAGGGGTAAGTAGATAAATTGCTCCCTTATAAGCTGATTTTAGGTCTTGAACAATGTGGTGCAACCCTCTCTTGGCCCGAGAGGGGTTTAGTCATAGTGGGATTATAATCTATTGTTTATTCGAGGGTTAGTGGTACTTAAAGAGTTAGATATAACTACAGAGGCAAAACGATAATTTGGCCCAGCTGTATTGACGAGCAATTTGTGAAGGATCATCGTACTGTTGATTGGTTATATCTAATGGGCACAGAAATATATTTGTAGTGCGAAGAGTGCAGTTGTCGGTCTTTAATGGAGTGTCCGATAGTTTACGGATGATGAATAATGTAATTAAAGAGTTTAATTAATTATTCATGTACTGTTGGAGCTTTAAGCTATAGGTCCATGAGGTCCCCTTAGTAGCTCAAAAGGATTTAGTTGAGAATTAGTTTTTGGGTTAATTTGAATTGTTCAAATTAATAAAGGGATTTAATTATATATGATATAATATAATTGTCATAATGTATTTGATTTATTATAGCTTAATGGGAGGAAATAAATATTTGAATGAGATTCAAATATATTTCCTATGAAAGGGATTCATAGTTGATAAATTTAATATAAATATGATTTATATTAAATACCATATTATACATAAAAGAAACTATAATTTAGATTGTATGTGATACAATATTAAAACTATAGATTATATGTTATATTTGATATAATATATAATTTAATATAAATATAATACGATAAGTTAGTTATCATATTTATTTATATTATTTTATTATTATTTGAATAATATGGAAGGGAGTTACAACTCCCTTCCCAATCTTTTCTCTCCACCCACTTTAGTGGGTGGTTATGTTTTTTATGGCAAAATGGAGAATAAAAGAAAAAGAGTACGTTGAAGTTGTTGAATGATTGGGAGTTTTACAGAAGTGTTATGTGTTCTTGTGTTCTTGAGAGAATCCTCAATCCTCTTCCTCCACTAAACTTTGCCTCTAAACCAAAATAGTTAGAGCCCACCACTCTTGGGTACTCATCTTGAGAATACCGTGGACTCCATTGTGGTTGTGTCCGGGTTTCTGTTCGAGGTTATTTTGAAGAAGGCTTAAAAAGGGTTCATGTCTGTTCAAGGGAAGATTCGTGAAGAAAAAGGTCTTCAAAGGTGAAATTCTTGAAACCCTTTTTCTTGAATAGCATGTCATAATTTAACTAAATGCATATTTGTTGTATGTTTACAGCAAACTTAGTATTCAATAATTAATAGAATTTTGTGGTCCGATGAATGTAAAAGCTAGGGGAGGTTACAAATATTTCATTACTTTTATTGATGATTATTCAAGATATGGGTATGTTTATTTAATGCAACGTAAGTCTGAATCTTTTGAAAAGTTCAAAGAATTCAAGGCTGAAGTTGAAAACGTATTAAATAGAACGATTAAAACATTTCGATCTGATCAAGGTGGAGAGTTAATGGATTTGACATTCTAGAACTATATGAAAGAACCTGGAATTGTATCCCAACTCTCAGCACCTGGTACACCTCAGTACAATGTTGTATTAGATAGAAGAAATTGAACCCTGTTGGACATGATTCAGTCTATGATGAGTTACGCTTCCTTACCTGACTCGTTTTGGGGTTATGTAGTGGAGACTGCAGCATATATCCTGAACTGCGTTCCCTCCAAGAGTATTGCCAGAACACCTTTGGAGTTATGGAATGGTCGTAAAGCTAGTTTACGCCATTTCAGAATCTGGGGTTGCCCAACACATGTGTTTGAGGTTAATCCTAAGAAATTGGAACCACGTTCGAGGTTGTGCATATTTATAGTCTACCCCAAGGGAACGAGAGGTTGCTATTTCTTTGATCCTAAAGAAAACAAAGTATTTGTATCAACAAATGCTACTTTTCTTGAGGAAGACCACATAAGGGAATACAGACCCAAAAGTAAAATTGTGTTAAATGAGATTTCCAAAGAAACTACTGAATCTTCAATAAGAGTTGTTAAAGAGGCTAGTACTTCAACAAGAGTTGTTAAGTAGGTTCATCTAGTAGGTCAAATCCACCTCA
Source organism: Benincasa hispida (assembly GCF_027475165.1). NCBI lineage: Eukaryota > Viridiplantae > Streptophyta > Magnoliopsida > Cucurbitales > Cucurbitaceae > Benincasa > Benincasa hispida. The sequence goes on from NC_143486.1 coordinate 68,212,538, forward strand.
AGTGTTGAGAGAACCTCAATGTAGTGGGAGGGTTGCGAATCCATCTATTCGTAATATGGGTTTAACTGAAATTCTAGCTATGGTGGTTAATGGCGAAGTTGAGGATCCATTGTTTAACAAAAAGGCAATGGAAGATTTTGACAAAGATGAATGGATCAAAGTCATGGATCTCGAAATGAAGTCTATGTACTTCAATTCAATATGAGATCTTTTAGATCAACCTGATGGGGTTAAACCTATAGGTTGTAAATAGATCTACAAGAGGAAACAGGGTGCTGATGGGAAGGTGCAATCCTTCAAGGCTAGGGCTTATACCTGGGTAGAGAGAGTCAACTATGAGAAGACTTTCTCGCCTGTTGCCATGCTTAAGTCTATTCGGATCCTCCTATCCATTTTCTCATATTATGATTATGAGATATGGTAAATGGATGTCAAAACTGCTTTTCTGAATGGCAATCTTAAGGAGATCATTTATATGGTGCAGCCCGAGGGATTCATAATCCAAGGTCAAGAGCAAAAGGTTTGCAAGCTTAATCGGTCCATTTATGGACTGAAACAAGCATCTCGATCTTGGAACATAAGGTTTGATACTGTGATCAAATCTTATGGCTTTGATCAAAATACTGATGAGCCTTGTGTGTACAAGAAGATCATCAATAGTTCAGTAGTTTTTCTAGTGTAGTTTGTAGATGATATCCTATTCTGGGAATGATGTAGGTTTACTGACTACAATTAAGAACTGGCTAGCGACCCAATTCCAAATTAAATATTTGGGAGAGGCTTAGTTTGTTCTGGGAATTCAAATCTTTCGAGATCGAAAGAACAAAATGCTAGCACTATTTCAAGCATGTATATTGACAAGATGCTTGTCAAGTATTCAATATAGAACTCCAAGAGGGGCTTATTGCCTTTCAGGCAGGAAGTTACATTGTCTAAGGAACAGTGTCCTAAGACACCTCAAGAGGTTGAGGATATAAGACAGATCCCCTATGTGTAGGATTGTATCAACATCAACGGAAGCACAAGGATCATCTAAGCACTCAAACTCACTAATTTTGGTATAATATAAAGTATGCTTCTGCAGAAAAAATGGATTTCAAGACATACCTCTGATAGAACTTCTTCAAAGCTCCTTCTCCAGCTGCAATCTTCTCCATATCTTGTTGTAGACCACCTCAAGATCTTTCCTCCTATTTTTTTGGTGCTCTAGATTGAGTTGTGGGACTCAAAACAAGCTTGAATCAAGGGATGAAGGAGAAAAGCTCACTGATGCAACCTTGTTGAAGAACCTTTCTTCAAACCAATTTTTCTCTCAAAACTTTTTTTATTGCATGCCCGATTTTCACTCCACTCTCTTCATTATATTGCAAATCAACATGCAAAGAGGAGAGTTGCATGATTTGTAGCTCATACTTGGAGAAGACAAAGGCAAGAAGTTGCTCCATGTGTGAGCTACTTAGGTGATGGATAATGGAAAAATCCATTTTTCCATTTTGTGTTTTAGTTTTTCAATTTTTTCAATTTTATCTAAAAATCAAATTTTGATTTAAAATATCTATTTGATTTTAAAAATTAAAAATTAATTAATTTCATAAATTAATTATTAAATAAAACTTAATTAATTTAATATCAAATATTAAATTAATTTTAACACATATCCATCTTTATATATTTAAATCATATTTAAATATATAAATTCTCCTATTTTGTTTAATTCTAAAATTAAACATAATTATATCTCATATAATTACTAATTCCCGTAATTCTAGTTTGAACGTTTCAAATTAACTTATCACGCTATTCTAGAGCTAGTCCGTTACGAGCTAGCAAGGGGACTCGTAGACCTATAGATCATGGGCTCCAACGATTCAAGATTAATTGGCTAAACTCATTAGACCAAATTAATCTCCATTTGTTAACTAATGGGTCATTCCACTACAGCCTATAGTTGCACTCCCCTCACTGTAGATATATTATGTCCATATGATTTAACCATAATCAGCAAGTCGATCCTTCACAGGTTGTTCGTAATAATGCTAGGTCAAATATCTGTTTTACCCCCAAGATTACGTCTTATTCCTCAAGTCCCTACTGATCCTCCAATGAACAACTGGTTTGTGATCCAATCACCAAACCAAACTCCCTTAGCCCAATGAGAGGGTGGGGCCTTTTGTTCAAGACCTAGATTCAATACTTGAGAGAATAACCTTTCTCCTATCCCTAAATCGGGTAGGCGTGAACTCCGTCTTGCACTCTATGTCCCTAACTATCTATCCAGTCATACCTCTGAAATGGGAGTCTTATTGAGCCGGTGCTATTGAGCCAACCCTCAACTATGCAAATCTAAGGGCAATCCTGAATAAACAGAAGTTCATAGTTAGCTCAGGATTAAGATCGAGTTACCTAGGTCATCTAGGTGAAATAGTTATTCATATATTATACATGCAAATAGGGATGTTCTATAAAAAGGAGTTTGTATAAGATCGGACCCCGAAATGTTTAGTTTCATTATATAATACCATTCATAATAGAGATTTACATTTCACCAAGATGACCATAGGTAACATGACCTGAATTCTGAGTGAGTTGTGAATTCCTACCTATGAGGGTGGTCCTTTGATTTGTATGGATAAGAGTTGCTAGACATCGACTCAACAAGCCTATCATTTTGGGAATTCGTCTGATTGAGGAGTTGGAAACACAGCTACATAAGATGGAATTCACTCTTTCCCCGATGAAGGGGTAAGTAGATAATTTGCTCCCTTATAAGCTGATTTTAGGTCTCGAACAATGTGGCGCCACACCCTCTCCTGGCCCGAGAGGGGTTTATTCATAGTGGGACTATGATCTATTGTTCATTAGAGGGATCAGTGGTACATAAGGAGTTAGATGTAACTACAGGGGCAAAACGGTAATTTGGCCCAATTGTACTTACGAGCAATTTGTGAAGGGTCATCGTACTATTGATCAGTTATATTCGATGAATATAGAATTATATCTGTAGTGTGAAGAGTGCAGCTGTCGGTCTTTGGTGAAGTGTTCGACAATTAACGGATTGTGAATAATGTAATTAAAGAGTTTAATTAATTATTCATATACCGTTTGAGCTTCAAGCTACAGGTCCATGAGGTCTCCTTGATAGCTCAAAAGGATTAGTTGAGAATCAGTTTTTAGTTTAATTTGAATTGTTCAAATTAATAGAGAGATTTAATTATATATGATATAATTAAATTATTTCAATTATACTATAATTGTCATAATGTATTTAATAAATTATAGTTTAATGGGAGAAAATAAATATTTGAATGAGATTCAAATATATTTTCTATGAATGAGATTCATAGTTGATAAATTTAATATAAATATAATTTATATTAAATGCCATATAATAGAGAAAAGAAACTATAGTTTAGATTGTATGTGATACAATCTTAAAACTATAGGTTATATATTTTATTTGATATAACATATATTTAATATAAATATAATATGATAAATTAGTAATCATATTTGTTTATATTATTTTTTTATTATTTGAATAATATGGAAGGGAGTTATAACTCCCTTCCCCATCTTTTCTCTCCACCCACTAAGTGGGTGGTTATGTTTTTTATGGCTAAAAGAAGAATAAAAGAAAAACAATTTTTCTTCTTCTTCTATGTTGAAGCTGTTGAACGATTTAGAGTTTTACAGAAGTGTTCTTGTGTTCTTAAGAGAATTCTTAATCCTCTTCCTCCACCTAAACTTTTCCTCTAAATCAAAATAGTCAGAGCCCACCACTCCTGGGTTCACACCTTAAAAATACTGAGGACTCCATTGTGGTTGTGTTCGAGTTTCTATTCGAGGTTATTTTGAAGAAGGTCCTAAAAAGGGTTTGTGTTCGTTCGAGGGAGGATTCGTGAAGAAAAAGGTCTTCAAAGGTGAAATTCTTGAAACCCTTTTCCTTGAATAACATGTTGTAATTTAACTTTAAATGCATATCTGTTGTATGTTTACTGTAAACTTAGTATTCGATAATTAATGGAATTTAGTCGATCCGCTTTCGCTCAATGTTCTCCTCAAAAGAGTTCCGTCAATTATGACTAAGCCTCTATCAGGCAGGGAGAGGGTGTGGCACCACATTGTTCAAAACCTGAAATCAGCCCTTAAAGAAGCAGTTTATCTACTTACCCCTGTTTTGGGGAAGGAGTGAAATCCATCTTGTGTAGCTGTGTTCCCAACTCCCCAATCAAACAAATACCCAAAATGGTAGGCTTGTTGAGTCGGCGATCTAGCCACTCTCACCCATACAAATCAAAGGACCGCCCTCATAGGCAGGAGTTCACAGCTCACTCAGGATTCAAGTCATGTTACCTATGGTCATCCTTGAAGGAAATCAAACTATGAAGATTTCCATGAGCAACGGAAGGGATCGTTCCAAATTCCATTTAGATTGAACATAAACAATTACAGTCTTTAAATGGAAACATACAGGTTATGCTTATACAGAAATTACAATCGAGTCTAACTCGATCCACGAACAACCAATAGTTCCTCGAACCCAATCGAGTCTAACTCGATCCACGAACTGAGTGAGGATAACACCATAATAGTTACCTTAGTATTCTTGGTATGAGAATCCAGGAGTTGTGAGCTCTGTATGATCTTGGCTTGAGGAAGAGACTGGAGATCTACAATCGAGTAGATGATTGAGCAAGTGGGAGATAAGAAGCTGGTCTACCGTATAGACGATTTGCTCGATCGTTTAGTAAACGGCAGCCTATCGCATAGACTGTGCTACTCAATCGTGTAGCAAAGATCAGCTGAATGACTATCGTATAGTCAACTCTACATGATCGTTTAGTCTCTTTCAACGCTATCGCTTAGTGAAACTCTTTCACTTGATAGCTTGTCTCCGTGAGAACTTTCCGAATGAAGCAACTTTTTAATTTTAGGAAAAAAAATTTTCTTTTATCTCAAGGTTACCATAAAACTTCTAATAACCTTCCACTCAATCGATTATTAGAGAAAAAGAATTAATTATCATATAATTAATGTATTATAAATAAATATGTTAATGAACTTATCATATTATATTTATAACTTATAGTTTTAATATTTCATCATATGAAACATATAAACCATAGTTTTTTTTTTCTATTTTATGGTACTTAATGTAAATCATATTTATATTAATTCCTCCAAGTATGTATCTCATACATCACACCAATTATATCACATATAATTGAATTTTCTCTTGATTTGAACACTTCAAACTAACCCAAAATCCAATTCTCAACTTGAACCCATTGAGCTACCAAAGGGACCTTACGGACCTGTAGCTTGAAACTTCAACAGTACGTGAATAACTGACTAAACTCTTTAGTCACGGGATCCACTATCCGTTAACTGTCGGGCACTACACTAAAGACCAACAGCTGCATTCTTTCAGATATATTTCTATGTCTATATTAACCAATCAATAGTGCGATAACCCTTCAAAGATTGCTCGTAAGTACAGTTGGGCCAATTTATCGTTTTACCTATGTAGTTACATCTAACTCCTTAAGTACCACTGGTTCCTCTAAAGAACAATAAGTCATAGTCCTACTATGACTGGATCCTCACTTCCAAAGAAAGGGTGTGACCACTATGTTCAAGACCTGGAATCAGCCCTTAAGGGAGCAATCTATCTATTTACCCCTGCTTCGGGGAAGAAGTGAATTCTATCTTGTGTAATTGAGTTCCCAGCTCCCCAATCAGACAAATCCTCAAAAAGATAGGCTTGTTGAGTTGGCAATCTGGCCACTCTCACCCATACTAACCAAATGACCGCTCTCATAGGCAGGGGTTCCCAAAACACTCAAGATTAAGGTCATGTTACCTATGGTCGTTTTAGTGAGATGTAAGTCTCAATTATCAACGACATTATATAAAGAGACTAATCATCTTGTGGTCCGGTCTTATACAAACTCTTTATATAGGACACCTACGCTTGCATGTCTCCACATGAATGGTCAGAATCAGACCATCTGTAGTAGTTTACAACATTTGTAAACCTCTATAAAGCGGGCAGTATCCGTAATGTCACTAAGATAAGGTATCCCTCCTTTATCCTTATACTACAGACCATTTAGGTTATTACTTAATGCATAATTTACTTGTATATCTCATTTATATGCTTAAGTTTACATAAAATAATCACGGATCTTTGTTTATTGGATATGAATAAATGCAAATAAAATAACTCTTATTTTATTAATAACAATGTGTACAAACTGTTTACAAACTACGAGACTCCGGGAGAATTAGGACACCAATCCCAACAATCCTAGTGAAATGTAAGTCTCTATTATGAACGGTGTTATATAATGAGACCAAACATGTCATGGTCCGGTTTTATACAAACTCCTTTGTATAGAATATCCTTGCTCGTATGTCTAATACATGAATGATCAGGATCAGATCATTTGTAGCACTTGAAAACAATTGTAACACTTACAAAGCGGGCCATACTCGTAGTGCCACAAGGATAAGGTACCTAACCTTATCCATCTACTACAAACCATTTAGGTTATCATTTAAACATGATCCACCCGTATGTCTTCACATACATGTTTAAGTTACAATGATAACCTAGGATGTTAGTTTATTGTTTTGTAGTTAATGAAACTAAAATATCTAATGTTTTATAGACAAAGTGAATAAGATATCGTATATTTTATTAATCACATAATGAGTTTGTTTATACAATGTTTACAAACTATAGGACCCTACGAGATGTAGGGCATCAACCCCAACATAGAGATCCTCGGTGTCCTCCTCCCAGAATTCACTACTCAGTCCATAAGGGGTGTGGTGCCCATGCGTTGTGTGGAAGTGGCAGTGAAGGCTGATTTGTCTCACCAATATGCGACCTAGGAAAATTATGTGAAGTTGTAAGGCTTTAATCATTTGAGTCATCAACAGGTGCTGGAGGTGGAAGTAGAGCTTGACATGCTGACTTCTCAAGATCTAGAGTCTTTTCTTTTTATGTTTCTTCTTCTTACGGAGAAGGCAACGAGGGTGTCTTTTCATGCAAATCAGAAGGCGGGGGAGAAGAGATTCGTTTAATGACCTCCTTATTGCGCGGAGGTGGAGACTACTCTTTTAAAACTTCAAGCGGCAAAAAGATGGTTGGAGGAAGAGGAGATATTTCTGTTGGTGGTTCCAAGGAAGGGGGAATGGACACATGCTCTTCATTATGTGGTGGTGAAAAGGTAGAATGCGACTCATTAATTTCTTCTTCTTCAACTACTTTCTCCGAGCTTGCTTCTTTGACAACCTCTTTCACCACCTCCCTTCGTTTAGGCTTTAGAGGTTGTAGGTAATGAACCGTTTGAGATTGTGAAGGCCATTTTTTTTAGCTACTTCAGGACTATGCGATGAATTTCTCAGCAATCTTTCAAGGACTTTGTTGGTGATGACACCGCTAACAGGTTCCTCTGGCTCATCCCTCATTGATGGGATAACATTGATGCAAAGCCTCATGACTGTAGAAGGGAGAAATAATTGGCCCTTTGACTTGTAAAACATCCTTTGAATCTGAGCTTCCATGATGCGACCAACATCCATTGGAATACATTGCATGATGCAATAGATGGCCATCACCCTATCCTTAGAGATGGAGTGCTTGTGCATGGTTGAGATCAACTTCCTTTTCAGAAAATAAAGCCACAAATTAGCCTCAGGTGTTAGGCAATTTGGGGCCAATGTCATGACTCCCTTAGAGGGATCACTGGTACTTAAGTAGTAAGAGATAATTACAAGAACAAAACAGTAATTTGAGCCAACTGTAATTACGAATTGCTAGTGAAAAATCGACTTAATGTAATGGTTAAATTCATGGATGAAGAAATTTCTAAAGTGCAAAATTCTATATAACTCTTATATTAAGAAATTAATAGAAATCATATAGTAAATGTACATTACTTTAATATAACTCTTATATTAAAAATAATACATACATACTATATGGACATGCCATCATATATTATAACTATTATAAATTTGATGCATGAATGTGCTTTTATTATAAAATATAACTCTTATATTAATTAATGAAATTATATAAACATGCATTTAAATATAACTCTTATATTAAAATGCATGAGAATGCTTAACTTAATCATGCAACTATAGAATATAGCTCTTATTTTAAAATAATGCATGAGTTTATGTTTATCCTATGGTAGGATTTATATTATATGACATACAATATGACATATAAATAATTAAAATCATACATCATATGTATAATTAAATAAAAACAACAATATTAGACCGAAATTGGCATCCTAAACATTAATTAAATTAATATAACACTTACATTAATTTAATGATTGAAAATATAATTATTAATTAATTATTGCAAATTAATAATTAAAAAATGAAAAAACTACAAAGAAACTGTTGGAGGGGCTCGAACCCACAATCTGGTGGTATCCTGATGCACGCGCTGACCATTCGGAGCGTTTCAACGCTGGTTTTTATGTTGTCGTAGTGTTGGACCACAGTGCGGCTGGAGCGTCGCAACGCTGTAAGGCAGAAAGTCTGCTCTGCTTCGCTCGTTCATTTGATTTTCTTCATTCTTGCTCCAAAATTTCACCAATTGAAGCCGAAACTCCATCACGAACAACACGGACAATTACATACTCGATTACATGGAATTAAAGATCCAAAACACTGGGCAATTACAACTTTAAACACTTTTAAAGCAGTAAAATCTAGGCCAATTTCGAAACCATACAATATGCAAAAACCCATACATTCATAATGCATCATGCACCCATCAAAACTCTGAACTAAAGTTCCAAAAACAAAATTTAGAGATTCGAGATGGCTCTAAAACCAATTGAACGGATTAGAATTCCCCACAACAAAAGTAATTAGATGCATTAATCTCCAAATTTTATTTTACAGAATGCAGAAAATTCATAGCGATGGAAACTATGGAAAAATATAAACCTAAGCATGCTTTCTATAGTGCAAATTAGAGAGGAATGGATTAATAAATCACTTATCCGTCAAAGACCAATTCTTCGCGTTCCTCTCCAATTTGCATCATCTTCTTCCAATCCTATGAACACCGCAACTGGACACCACTATGAGGTCTTCCCCGTTATTCTCAGGGACGAGAATTGTGCAGAGTTGTGGGCTTGCACATAAGTTTGGCAGGAAGGAAGGAGAAAAGAATTGAGAGGAAAAAAATTTCTCTATAAACAAGACAAAGAGAAGAAGAAGAACCAGAGAGAGAGTGAGAGAGGGAGATAACTTTCTCTCTCCTCACTTGTTACATGAGAGAATGAGAGATTAAGGGGTGGGGGAGTTGTAACTCCCACCCCTTTATCAAATTTGAAATAATTAGATTCAAATTCTAAATTTGAATTTAATATATATATTAACCGCTTTAATATATATTTAAACTATATGTAATATTGCATATAACATATAAACTATAGTTAATATTATATCACATATAACATATAACCTATAGTTAATATTATATCACATATAACATATAACCTATAGTTAACATTATATTACTTATAACATAAACTATAGTTTATGTTCTCTCAAATAACCTAAGGTATTAATATGAATCAAATCCATTTTAATTTTAACCTATAGTTTTTATATGAATCACATTCATACAAATAATAATTAAATCATATTCAAATTAATTCTAACATATAGTTTCTATATAAATCATATTCATATAATTAATATTTGAATTATATTCAAACATTTATTTCTCTCATAAAACTATATAAATTTAATACGAATCATATTCACATTAAATATAGCATATAGTTTTTATATGAATCATATTCATATAATTAATATTTGAATCATATTCAAATATTTATTTCTCTCATAAAATTATATTTAAATTTAATATGAACCATATTTACATTAAATTTTAATGTATAATTTTTATATGAATCATATTCATATAATTAATATTTGAATCATATTAAAATATTTATTTCTCTCATAAAAATGTATCAACATACATTATATTATATAATGTATCAATATACACTATTTAACTGTATCTTATACAACTAATTCCCTTTAATTAATTTGAACAATTCAAATCACACCAAAATTAATTTGATTCCCATTAGTTCTCATTGAGCTAATGAGGGGATCTTATAGACCTATTGGAGCTCCAACGATATGAGATTAATTAATTAAACTCTTTTAATCAAATTAATCAATATTCATTAACTGTCGGTCACTCCACTGAAGACCGACAGCTGAACTCTTCGCACTATAGATATATTTATGTGTCCATTAGATATAACCAATCAACAGTGCATTGACCCTTCATAAATCGCTCGTAAATACAATTGGGTCAAATTACCGTTTTACCGCTGTAGTTACATCTAATTCCTTAAGTACCACTGATCTATCTAATGAACAATTAGTCATAATCCAATTATGAATAAACCTCCTTTGAGCCAAGAGAGGGTGAGGCGCCTCATTGTTCAAGCCCTGGAATCATCCTTTAAAAGAGTAATTTATCTTCTTACCCTAACTATAGGGAAGGAGTGAATTCTTCTTATGTAGCTATGTTCCCAACTCCCCAATCAGACGAATCCCTAAAATGGTAAGCTTATTGAGTCGGTGAATCTGACCAATCTCACCCATACAAATCAAAGGATTGCCCTCAAGGCAGGAGTTCACAACTCACTCAGGATTAAAGTCAAGTCACCTATGGTCATCCTAGTGAAATGTAAGTCTCTTCCAGCAACAATGTTATAAAGATAGACTTAACATTTCGTGGTTCGGTCTTTATACAAACTCTTTTGTATAAGATACCCCCACTCATATATCTCCACAAGAATGATCAGGATTAGATCATTTGTAGCATTTTACTATAATTGGAACAACTACAAAGTGGGTTGTATCAGTAGTGTTACCAGGAGAAGGCACCCAACCTTATCCATATACTACAGACCATTTAGGTTATCACTTAAACTTGATCACCTTTATGTCTCTACATACATGTAGTGCCACACGGAAGTCATGGGTGATCATTGGTTCGATGCTTCGGGCGAAACCCATTCCCAGGGTGTGACGGGCGGTATGTGCAGGGCCCGGGTACATATTCACCACGGTATGTTAATCTATGAAACAATCGGGGGATGGCCTATTCCATAGCGTGGTTAGAGCTTATCGAAAAGAAAGACATTCTTTTTTTATTTTAAGTTTAAGATTAAATTAAAAAAAAAGTTATATCAGCAAAACAGAAGAAGGTAATTAAGTTACATCAGATAACATTGGATCTAGGTTAATGGATTATTGCACAAGTAATACAAAATTAATCAACCATTGACCCAACGAACATAAAAGTACGAGGCTTTAAGGCATACACCCCAGTACCCTTGTTAGCTTTAAAGCAAACTATGAGGCTACGAACATAAAACAAGGACTAAGAGTTTTGAAAGAATTTGAATTGTTTAAACTAAATTAGGGAATAATGTTTATTGTATATGATACAATTAATATAATGTATATAGATACACTATAATATAAATTTAATTTTGAATAAGATTCAAAATTAAACTTTATAATAAAAGAAAATGTATTATTTGAATATGATTCAAATTCAAATAATTAATATGAATATAATTCATATTAAAACCATAGATTAATAAATGTGAATGAGATTCATATTAAAGCCATAGTTTATGAGAGAGATGTGTATTTGAATATCATTTATATATACATTTAATTAAATATGAGATATTTAATTTAAAATCAATCAATTAATTAATTATTTTAGTTAAATGAATTTCATTTCATTTTAAGTAATAAATAAGAAACGTGTATTTTTTTTAAGGTAAAGTTGATTGACCAAAGGTGTATGAGTGATGAAAATGAGAATAAATATGGACTAAATGCAAACATACACTGTCGATGAAGTAATAAATCTTGGAGTATTCCAAGAGCCGAATTCCACAAGACTATTTATGTAATTTAATTCTTCTAAGAAAGAGATTTTCGATGCAAACTAATGGATAACCATAAACAAGTGATTTTTAGGTTGAACGTTAATAAAAGCAGTAAACAAAAATGTTGAACATGAGTACAGTTATGTGCCAACCTTTCGGGGTCTATACTATAAGTGATGCAACTGCTTCATACGCAGACAGTGAAATATGCACGAACAAAATACTACTCTTATTTAGTATTGTGTCAAGTTCCTTTAGGAGATCTAAGCAGCTAATACCTAATGTTCCCATGGTTAGTTGAATCCTAGATCAATTAAAGTTCATATTCTTTATCCTATGGTGCCTCTTATTCCTAAAGCGACTGATGCTCTTATTCCTAGGTTGCTAGTCTCATATTTCTTTGTGACATTAGTTTATATCCTAACCTTCCTAGCATTAAGACTCCACTAGATTACTAAATTAAGTGATCAGTTTAACTTAACAATATTTTCTCATAAATTCAATAAAAGAAATGCAAAAGTCAAAGAAGTATGAAACATAAGGCTTGCTCAAGCCATAAAACCCTAAGATATTCACATAGCTGAATATCTTAGAGAATTTAGCTCATGATTAATAATAAATTACTAGATTTCATTCAATAAAAAATTAGAGCTACAAGATGATGTTCAACGGGTAAAAAAAGAAAATAAAGAACTACAATGAATGAATAAAAGAATAATGCTGGAAAATACAATTCTAAGGTGCCTTGAGGCAAATCCTCAATTTCTTAGTTTTTCCCTAGGTTGATTCTCCTTTTTCAAGGATAAATCTCCTTTCACCATACGCTTTCACGGGATGAGATAATCTAAAGCGCTAGATTGTTGCAAAATGACAAGACACTATGGAGAAATGGTGATGAATTCCACAATGGAGAGTTTTTGAAATGGGAGGCTTTTTCTTCTTTATATAGACCAAAATTGACTATGCGTGAATATGAAAAATTTGGGTTTTCTGATGCAGGCGCATCAAATAGAAATTTGCATAAACAATAAAAAAAAAAAAAAAAAAGCCTGCCAAAATTCACTAGAATAACTCCGAATTAGCAAATAACATCTTTTAAGCACAACTATCCCCTAGTGTCTTTTTTTTAACAGATTACGACTAAAATTAGAGGAAAATTCATGCAAGAATCCATTTTTAAAGTAAGTAGAAGTGCACAAATAAAGGCCCAAAAACATGCATTTCATTGCATGTATCAAAAGTTTTTTTTTCTTTCATATGGAGTTGGCTATTGCAAAAAAAAAAAAAAAAAAAGAAGAAGAAAAACTCCTCCTCTCGTATCCATCTATCACCTCATCACATCTCCATCTTTTTATTATCTTTTTCAAGTTTTTTTTTGGACAAATAGTTCTGTACAAAAAAAAAAATCTCCTCCACAACAAGATTTTTCGTCTCTTTCAAAAGTTCGTTCTCATAAACTGGTCCTTACCAAGAGAATAGTGGGGAAGACCTTATGGTGGCATCATAATATTGTTTGTGGAAAATCGGTTCGTTGAGGAATTGTGAAGACCTGGAGAAGTTTGAAGAACGGTTCTTCAAAAGTATGTTTCTTCTTCCCTCTAATTTCACACTTAACTCACTACAATTGATGTATGTTTCTTATCTTATGTGTTGTAATTTTGAAACAAAATAAAAGCAAAGTGATCGCTCGCTTTTGCTGTGGGATTTGATCCCTTTACTAGCTGGATATAATGACGATTTAGCCAATATTCTCTACAAGGACTGTCTCTAAGAGAAGCCCCAAACTAACAGCAAAAGTCAAGATCGTACACCTAAACCCCTCAAAAGGAAAGTCGGGCAAAATGTAATTTTTGCGATTTAACGCTACTTAATTATGATGGATGCACTCCAAGAACCTAGCTAGGTTTTAAAAAAAAAAAATATTTGGAGATATTCCAGGCAAAGCCACAAATTTGAGAATGATCTCAAACGAGCCAAATGCGATATGACCATACCAACGATAACGAGGTTGGTACGTCATATAATAGGATCTAGAGCTGCCAACAAAGCAATGAGTGAGTTATACCCCTAAGTTCAAATCAAAAGGTTCAACTTGCAATCAGTAGATCCGAGGAGTGAGAGCTAATATGGTAGGTGAATTTGGACATAATGAAATATGCCAACAAATAGAAAAAAGATAAAGATAAAAATAAGATAAAATAAATAATCTATGATAAGATTTAATTTTGTTTGGGATAAGAAAAATCTTATATCCTAAGCCTAGTAGATTTAAGATAAATCCTAGATCAAATTTCCTATAAATACATCATTATAGTTCCAAATGAGGGATAAAAAAATTTTCAAACTAAAAATTTCAAACTTCCTATTTATTATTTAATTCTCATATTGACGTTGGCATTAGAGTCCTTTTTCTTTATTTTGTGGGTTCACTTTCCCTCAAATTAATTTTATTGTTGTTGTCACATGAATGTGAGGTATGATTTTTCCCATCTGATGTTAACACATATCAAAACACATTGCAGCACGTCCATCTTCACATTTTCAAATTGATGAAAATATTGATAAATCATTGATGAATGATTAAAAGAAAGCATGTGGATGAAAATTTAATGTTTTGCAAGGGAGATGTAAGAAATCAAAACAAAATTTTTCCTTGATGATTTAAAATAAAGTAACAAGGTTTCATAATACCAAGTCTTTAAGTTTGATTTAATTTTAGTCTTTTAAGTTTTAAAATATTATGATTTTACTCATGAGATTCAAATTTTATTTTTATTTAGTCTCTAAATTTCAAGATTTACATTAATTTTAATTTTTCATTAAATGCTCATTCTTAGTAAATGTTAATATCTATTAATTAATTTAAAAGAGTTAAAAGAGTTTTAATTAATCAAGTTGTACTATTTTTTTTTCTATTAAAATTTTTTTTCTTAATTATTTTAAATTAATTAATAAATATTAATACTAAATATTAAGTAAAAATTGGAGATGGAAGATATAAAATTTAAATTTGAGAGAAAATTAATTAATGAAAAAAAAAAAAAACTCAAACATGAGTCCAAATTTAGATAAATCAAGCCTGGAAACCTAGAAGGTTAGAACCAAAATTTAATATTTTGGAGTGGAAAGTTAAGAAATAGAATTTTTTAATTTAAAATAAAGTAATGAAAAAGGTAAGAATACGAAAATTAAAAAAAATATATATATATAGTTTCTCCAAGTCTAAAGTACAACACACCCCCTAAAATGGGATAGGTCGTGTAAGCTAACGCCAAATGGAGAAGTCTGCACCGTTGGATCAAAAAAGATGTCGGGATCTGATATTCCGTCATCCCACCACCACACCTCACCTCGTACGTAAATCCCCAACATTTTCCCTCACACTAAAAAAAGATGGAAAAAAAAGAAAAAAGAAAAACATAAAAGTCAAAAAGAAAAAAAAAATTAAAAGATAGGGAGAGAGGAAGGGACAGGTGTCTCCTTATTTTGTTTTTCCATTCACTACATCAATTCCAAGTCTTTAATGACTACACGGACCTCACCCATTTGCACATTACCCCAAGCTATATTCCTCTGTATCCTCCAACATAATTCCTCACTGCACCCGCATTACACAACCGTACACATTTCGCCTTATTTCCACGTGGCGCGATGTAATAAATGAACGGTGATGATTTGGAGTTGTAGTTTTATATGAGGAGTAGAGGATGGGGATCTCGTGAGTGCTACGTGTTCGAAATTTGATGCTTGGTGTGGAGTAACGAAGGGCGCAATGATGTGAAGAAATGGTTGTTGAGAAAGGAATATAAAGAATGGAGTGGTCAAGTTGCTGCAGAACCCTGGTGGCGGAAGCGGCCGCGGAGGTGGCGGTGGTCGGGATTTGTTTTGACGAGTAAAAAGAAAAACCAAAATGAAGGATGCAAACCCAGCTCTGCCCAACGGTGGCTCTTACAGATCTTCTTCAAGATTTTCATCTTTTTTGGCTTCTGAAGATCGTGACTATCTTCTCTCTCCCACCGGAGCTCAGGTACTATTTATTTTTTAAATATCTAGTAAAAGGAACGACACAAAATGAACTTGGGTTTTAGTGTTGTCGTAGATATTAAGGAATGGTTCAGCTTGAATCAATAATTTTATGAATTTCTTTTATGAAAGGTAGAGAGAAATGATGGAGAGAAATCGACGTCCGTACCGTTTTCTCTTTCTGGGTGACGAGTATGGAGGACATAAGTATAAATAATGGTCGGAGGTTGATATTTTCTTGACAATAAATCGAGTATAGTTTAATTGACATATAGTCTTGAAAATTTAGAGATTTGATTACAAAAATGGGTTTCCTTCGTATAAGACGAGACAAACTCTAGAAATAATTTGGGGTTTTAGAAACCTAAAACGCCATTGGATTTGGTTTAGTGAATGCTCAAGGGCTTTCTTGAATCCAAAACAACTCAAGAACGTACATAAAATCATACCATAACAAACCCAAATAGCTGTATTTTGATTTGGATTCATCATTTCTGATTGGATCTTTTAACTTTAAACTTATTTCTTTGATGTTTATGAACTCTGATGTTATATATAAATGTGAAGTCTGTCGATGGTCAGACTGGATTGTCGGTTGGATGGACGTTTTTATGTTTTGGGTATTGTTCGGTGCTCATTTTGGCACGAGCTGCACGTGGCAAATTCGTTGTCCAAATTTTTGAAGGCATTGAAAGGGGATTTGATGCTCTTTTTTTGTGACACTTAAACCTTTAGGACAATTGTCATCTCATTACAGATCCAGAAACAAAATTTTCAAAATGTACTCTAATTAGGCAGAATAATTATCCTTTATTATTTGAAAACAAAATTTATGAAATTTGCTTACGTGGCGGGGTTTACGTGGAATAATCTTCTAGTACCACATCGCTTTCACACCGATTAAACCTTATACCCATCTTCCCAATCGGATTCTCTTTTCGCGGTGGCGATTTTGATTCTAATTTTAATTCCGGCGACTGTGCAGGTCAAAGTTTCGAATCTTGACGGCAAGGTTCTGGGTCTTTATTTCTCTGCCAACTGGTATCCGCCGTGCCGGAACTTCAACCAGATTCTAGTCCGAACCTACGAGAAGCTTCAAGATAATGGGTCAAACTTTGAGGTGGTTTATGTATCCTCCGACGAGGATTCCGACGCCTTCAATGAGTATCGTGCGAGTATGCCATGGCCGGCGATTCCATTTTCCGACTTAGAAACCAAAATTGCTTTGAACAGAAAATTTGAGATTGAAGGTATTCCGTGTTTGATTATATTGCAGCCACTAGAAAATAAAGATGAAACGACAACGTTGCATGAAGGAGTGGAAGTTGTTTACCGTTATGGAGTGGATGCATTTCCATTTACAAGGGAGAAATTGGAGCAGCTGAAGGAAGAAGATCGAGAAAAGGAAGAAAATCAGACTTTGTTCACTTTGCTAACAAATCAGTATAGAGATTATCTTTTGGGTCATCCAATCCCTAAACAGGTCTGTTCGAATTATCCCTCGAATAGCTGTTATAATGTGGTTGTCACTTTTATAATATTTCGAAAGGAAAAATATTTAGGTGCATGCTACCACCAAATTCTCCGATCATTAGTTTGCAAGGGACGAATTATCCACACTTTTTTTTACAAATATTTTATTATTACTTTCAACCAACTTCCTCGACCTTCCGACACTGCCAGGCGTCAGCCCCCATACATGGTCTTACGACTTTGCGGAGACCTGTTTTTTGGTAAACAGTCGCCCGGGCCTAGTCATTGCGACCCCCTTTGTGAGGAGGCACCCCTTCTCCCGGACTATTTTGCCAAGTTTCTTAGAGAGAGTTGTCTCGCGATCCTAGGTATTCTCTACCTACCCACCTGTGTCGGTTAGGATGCACCTAACTATTACTCTTTTGAAAATATATATTTTCCATAGTTATTATATATAATGTGGTGTCACTTTTATAACCTTTCAAAACTATGTGTTTTGCACTCGGTCACGTTTATATTCTTTCGAAACTTTATTTTTTTGAAAGTTGTTATGATGTGGTTGTTGCTTTTATAATCTTTCAAAACTATTTCGAATAGTTATTACAATGTGATTGTCCCTTTTATAATTGTTTGACTTAGGATCAATAGGAGTAGTTAAGCGGTTATTGGGCATGTTTGGGTGTGATTTCGCGATTTCAATTTTTTAATATTTAGAATCATTTTGAAACATCTCATACTATTAAAACTGATTTTTGAATGATTAGAGACGTGTTTTGAAATGATTTTGAATATGGAAAAACTGATTTTAATTCAATCACTCCCAAACATGCACGTTGTATACAAATAGGAATTGAAGTAATTTGCCTTTTCCTTGATAGGAAATCAGTAGTGAAAAATTGATGAAGTTCCCTTCAAGAATTGGAAGTGAAGTATGAAACAACATGGAAGATGAAAATATGGTCAAAACTTGAAAAATGGAAAGTGAAAATGGATAAAAAGAAGGTGAAACTTTTTCCTTGAATAGATATCAAAGGAGGCCTCAAATTAAGAGAATTTTTCAATGCTATCCGAAGATTTTCCTCCTCTCTACATACCCCTTATCATAATCATTACAAAATGGTAAAGCCATAGCCACTTGCATCTTGTCATCTATATTCTATGGATATGTTTGAGAACTGAACATGTGGATCCCATACCTTTGATAACTTTGGACCAATTGCTGTTTATTGATGTCGGTCTCATTGATGCCCGATGGACCCCGATACTCACCAATTCCTGCTTTAAGCTTAAACATTATCCTCCCTTCTACTGTTCTATTTCTCTGTCTCTTTCTAGGTATCTTGTGGTTGATGGGATTCCTGTCTTCAGTTCATTGCTTTTATGATTTGGTTGGAGATTCGATATCTGACAATCGATCTTCTTTATTCCATCTCGTCTTTGTCGATTGAGTTGTTCTTACTTAGCTTTCGAGTCGAGTACTCTAATGCTGTTGCTTTTACATGAGATTTTTAATCATTATAGTGATGAATTAGGGATATGTATGGTATGGTTGTGGAGGGGTAGGAAAGTTGTTTACACTTCCCATTCATCTCTACGAGAAATGGATGTGGCCTTCCTTTTTTAATTAGGCCACATTTTTTAAGTTTTATTGGTGGAGAAGAACTGCTTCCTACTTGTCGGTTGAATGAATTGAATTCTAGATTTGAAAATTTTGTTATGTAGTTCTAGGTTTCCTTTAATAACCCTTTGAATTTGGTTTTCGGGTTTTGAAAAAAAAAAAATTATAAACACTATCCTCACCCATAAATTTTTGTATTTTGTTTCCATTTTCTACTAACATTTTGTAAAACAAAACCAAGTATTGAAGTAGTTTTTGTTTTTAGAACTAACTAGAAATTTAAGTGTTTGCTTAAGATTGGTGAAAACTATATTGAGAAAATTGAGAGCAAACAAGTATTAATTTAAAAAATAGAGAATTAAAAATTAAGGTCCCGTTTGGTGAGCATTTTGTTTTTAGTTTTTCAAAAAGTAAGCCTGTATAACCACCCGCTTCTATCTATTGATTTGTATGTTTTGTTATCTACATTTTAGTAGTGTTTTAAAAAACCAAGGTAAATTTCTAAATTAAAATAAGTAGTTTAAAAACTTGTTTTCTTTTTGGAATTTGGCTAAGAACCCATATGATTACATAGAAAAATATGAAAATCGTTATTAAAAAGATCGTGTGAGACAAGTACAACTTTCAAAAACCAAATGGTTACTAAATGCGGCTGAAATAGGTATTAATCTGGCCTTAGTTCTTGATAGTATATGGTTAACTTTAGTTCCACAAAGTATTGACACAAACTAATGTAAGTAAAAGAATGTTGTCGTTAGACCGCCCCATAATTTTGCGGGGTTATTATAAATATTCTAGACGTTTCTTTTCATTGTAGCTTGTAGATGGATCTTGACTTTGGAAATATTGCGCATTGAACTTGAGCTGAAATACTGGTATTATTTAGAAGACGTGACCGTGGTGGAGGATGAAGTTTTCGTGGTTTTGCATTTGATTGTATGCTTTCAATTGTTTACCTTTAATTGGATGTTGATTGTGCAGGTGCCTGTTGTTTCATTAGTAGGTAAAACCGTGGGGCTCTACTTCTCGGCGAAATGGTGTCTTCCCGGTATGTTCACGCCAAAGCTGATTTCGGTGTACAACAAGATAAGGCAAATGGTACAAACGAAAGAAGACGAAGATTTTGAGATTGTTTTTGTGTCGAGTGATAGAGACGAAGATTCGTTCCAATCTTACTTTGGTTCAATGCCATGGCTAGCATTGCCATTTGGAGACCCAATGATTAAAGAACTCGCCAAACATTTTGATGTTCAAGGCATCCCTTGTTTGATAATCTTAGGTCCAAATGGTAAAACAATCACCAAACAAGGTAGAAATCTAATAAACTTGTACAGGGAAAACGCCTATCCGTTCACGGAAGCAAGATTAGAGGAGTTGGTTAAAGAAATGGAGGAAGAGGCAAAAAAGCTTCCAATATCCGTACGCCATGTCGGGCATAGACACGAGCTGAACATGGTGTCTGAAGGAAACGGGGGAGGACCTTTCATCTGCTGCGAGTGTGATGAGCAGGGTTGTGGATGGGCGTATCAGTGCCTTGAATGTGGATTCGAGGTGCATCCAAAGTGTGTCCAGACGAGCAAGGACCACGACTCTCCCGTCAATGGAAGGTGACATGCTGAAGGTGACCTTTTGCTACTTTTCAACCAAACTGAGATTTAATTGCTTGGTTATTTTAACTGTTTCTTTCTTTCTTTCTTTCTTTCTAATTTATAACCTCTATCCAAGTACACAATCTGCAGCTTGAAAACAATTTGATCGCTAAATTATTTTAGCGAGGGATTTACTCATTTCCATTTTCAAATGATTATGGATGTGGCATAATGTCTTGATGTGCATATAAGTTGTAATAAGCGAGGTTCTAGGAGTGTGAGTTGGTATATATTTGTTTGATTCTTTGAGTTTTCGAGTTGAAGAAACCATAAATGGAATGACCTTTTGGCGAGTTGTGTTTGATCAATGTTTTTCGACCTACAAGTAAGAACCCAAGTTGACTGGGCTCGAGTATCTCGGGTTCTTCTCGACGTGCCACCATTTCTCAGCTTGCTGACAATTCTTGACTCGCCCATTTATATTAAAGTTCTACATCCTGTGGAGGCACAAAGTCTTGTACTGGGCCTATAAATTGGGGTCATAGTGGTAGGTACGGTACCTTGTCTAAATTGCAGGTTTAGCCTATATGAATTATTGGTGGAAATATTGCTTCGTCTTTAGTAGGTCATTGAGTTAAAAAAAAAAAAGAAAAAAGAAAGAAGGTATAATCCGCTTCTTTTAAGGGTTATTAAACTTTTGTAAATGTGTATAGCTTAACTAGCATAACATAACGATTATCTAACTAGCATAATATAACGATTATCAACATAATTTAGTGGTTTGATTCTTCAAAAGAAAAAAAGATTCTTTTTAACTCTTGATTGTCTGTGAAATGTTTATCAATCTTTTTATGAACTTTTAACAAGTACTGTCTGGTTATTGTTTAAAAAACATTCTAAAATTTCTCAAAAAAAAAAAAGTTACTATCTATTATAAATATCATAAGTTAATTGTAACCATGTTTGGTATCCTGTGAATATTGACCATGTGTATTTGTGAGAAACTGAAGGAACTTTGGAGAAAGTTTCTATTTTTGATTTTATATATTTTATTTCCTAAAATTTAGTTATTTATTTTATATATTTATTTATTTTTACTATGTTATATTTCTTCGAATCGTATTCCTTTTGTATTTTATTTTTCCTTATGTTCCTAAGTGCTGCTACTATTTATGTTTATATTTTGAATTGGGTCTAAACTTGTAAACCTATTCCAATATCATTTTATTTCATTGATTTCAAAAGATAATCATCAGAAGAAATTATCATCATATAATTTTATATATTGTATATATTATAATAAGGAAATTATGGTATTAGAATGACATTCGATCTAGAGGAAAATTGACGTTATAATCATTGAGTTGAAAAATGTTCCTAAATTTTTCATTCCTCATCTACATCTAATGTCTCTCTTAACTTATAAAGTACTTCCAAGGTACTTTCAGTTACCTAGATCTCTAATTTGAGAAATATTATTGACGTGTAAAGACCTATCGTTTTGGCCAATCAAAGTTTGACACATTATTACAATAAAATTAAACTTTATTCAAGTTAGAGTCAAGAATTATTGTGTCTATTGTGTCGTTAAATTAAAATTTGGAGATAAATAAATAAATTAAAAAATAAATGTCACGTGTTTTTTGTTAATCAGAATAACAGATTTATTTAATTAACAGTGATTAAGCTTGGATTGGGCTTGGACTGGAATTACAAACGAATCAGGCGAGTAATTTAAAGTTGTTTGGATTCAAAGTTCATCTCAATTTGAGTTCATGGTGGAAATTCGGGTCAAAGAGAAGATTGGACTCAAGTCCATCTTTTGTCCAAGTTAAATCTTTGGGTCCAAAAGTAATTGGGTTCAAATCCATGTGAGACCTATGAAAAACCCCTATAAATTGAGCGTTACTTCTTTTGAAAGTTGAAGTTTTGAAGATCTGAAGAATAATATAATACTCTTAAAACTTTAAAGATTTAAAGGCTGAAGATCAAAGTTTTAAAGATCTTAACTTTGAAAATTTGAGGAATATAATATAATTCTCTTAAAGTTTTGAAGATCAAATGACTTTTAAATCCAAAAACTTTAGTTTCAAGAATAAGTCTACAAGTCAAATTTGCATTTGAGAGCGAGCTCTTAAACCCTCTGGATAAATCAACATTGAGAATGCACTTAAAATAAGTTTACTTTTCGAGATAAAACATTAAAAAATTAAATATTAAATATTGTACTTACTATATTAAATCTACAAATACAAATATTCAATTACAAGGATGAAGGTTTAAATTTCTATTCTTTTATTATTTAAACTAAACAAAAAATAAAATGTGCGCTTCTAGTTTGATTTAGGTTACATTGGACTTATGAATTTCTAAACTCATCAATTTTATCTTTGAGGTTGTATTTATTTTTATTTTAGTCAATTCAACAATTTCTTACGTTTATTAGTGACGAAAAACTAACGTGACACTTATCTTTTATTAAAAAAAATATATATTTAGGTATTAAAATATTTATTTTATTTGTTTTTCTTCTCTTACCCTTCCATTTCATTGTTTTACCATTCATGGCAACCGTCTCCTTTCGTGTTTGACTTGTACTTTTTTTTTTTTCTTTCTTTCTTGCCTTTTTACTCCCCTCTATTCTTTCTATCTTCATGTATATAATATACATATATCTTTTTAGAGAAAGGTTACACTACAAACATGCGTATGGTTTAGAGTAGAGATGTCCACGAGACGGGACGGGGCCAGGGATGCCATTCCCCTTCCCATCCCCGTTCCCCATTTCATTCCTCATCTCCACGAAATTTCCCATGAAGATCGGGGTGGGGATTTCCTGCGGGGAATTCACAGAGATCGGGTTCCCCGTGAGAAATTTTTTCCCGTTACCCTTTTTTTTTTGGTAAAAAGTCAATTAATTTAAATCACTAATGCGAGCAAATTTTAATTAAATAATTAACTTTATCACTAAATTGTTTATTATGATTTGTTTTATATGACAATTTGAATTTAAAGATAAATTGCTCAAATTTTGGCCTAAAAAGCTAATTAATTTTTTCTACTAGAAAAAAATAAATATAAATCAAATTATTCACATATATAATCTAAATTTAAACATTCAATTTAAACATATGCATTATCTTTTCCAATAAATAATCAAATTTGAAATTTAAATATAATATTTATATATAATAATAATAACATAACATTAGATAACTATATTAAATAAATATGTAAAAGCTAATCGGGTCGGGGCCGGGGGCAAGGTCGGGGAATGCATTCCCAGTCCTTGTCCCCATTTAGCTCACGAGGATTTTTTTCCCACTCCCTTCCCCATTCCCAGCCTAATCGGGAAATCCCGTCACTGTAGGGAAATTGAACATCTCTAGTTTAAAGGACAAAAATTAGTTGATGAAGTTATCACACTCACAATAATAATTGTATATAGATTTAGAATCTACATGTCTTCTGATCGTTACCATCATAAATTTTAGATACTTTTATGTTTTACTTGTTTCACAAATATTGTCATGAGATTTCAGACAGAAATCTAATATACTTGTTTGTTTCACATGATTTTACTTTTAAAATTCAGGATATTACTATTCAAGAAACTTTAAAACTCATTCGACATGATTTTTTTAATACCCTTCATATTTGTGAGATTTTTATACTCGGGAATAAAGCTTGATTGATTAATAAATTAGTATCAATTAGTCATACTATTAATTTTAATTAATTATTAAATATAAATAAATATTTAGACTTACTAAATTTCAACTAATACATTTATCATTGGTATTTTATGTTATCTTAACTATTTAAATATAAAGTTTTATTATTAATTATTAATATTCTAATTAATTTAATGATTTTTTAACTGTGGGATGATAAGAAAATAGAAGTACTCGTATGAAGGAATTCTCAAAGTATTAGACTACGATATCTTGAGTTGATTAGCGTAGTAGAACAATGGATTAATGGTAAGAAAAAAATGATTGTAGTAATCCTTACTAACTATATTTATATAATAGTAATGGTTGTAAAGGTTGAACAGAAAGGTGAATACGAGAAAATAGACTATATTAAAATGAAATAGCTCGCATAGAAAGATTTAAGATCTTATTTTGGTACCTTTTCAAGTGATGATTTACATCGAAAAAAGGAAGTTGAAAAGAGGGATTTTTTCTTCTAAGAACCCAAGACACCAAAAACCTGTGCAAACACATAAAATTGGTGCCTTTGCATGCTGCGGATGGTGCTCGTGATGCCAGCGATTCCTATATAGCCAGTGGATTTGAAGCTGTAAACTCGGTGTTTTCGCACCTTTTCATTCAGTTAGGCCTCTACAATTGCTTGTGAGCTAGATCCCTTTCCCCGTACACATCCATATTGGCGCTGCTTGATAGTGACCTCTTTCATTTGGTAGGATGACGAAAAGCTACTTCAATGATAGAAATCTCTGGAAACTCGAAAGGGTCACCTTTGTTGGTAACCAAAGCGTCATAACATAATAAAAAGGAATGAGTTTAGCTCTTCTGACACAAGCATGTTATCATTTGTTTGCCCTCCACACGGACCGTCTTTCACATCCAACTATAGCAATGAACAATCAATTATAATTTTTCGATTGCAGTTTCAAAAAATTGCACTTCTATGTCAAAAAAATAGATTCAAGAAAATATTTAGAAAATCCATTCCAACCTAGATATGAGGAAGCAGTTTTGGGTTGCCTCCCTTCCTACGGATTCTCCCATTGACTTAGTGACACACATGTTGGAGATTTCATTTTGATTGGTTTTATATTTTTTCAAAGTCGTGGCTTCTGTAGATGTTGAATCAAAAGTCTTAACATCAAGTTTAGACATCATAATATTTCTTGCAGAATTTTTTTTCACTAATCTAAAAAAATTTGATAGATTGATTTTTTTCTAATATTTTCCTTTATTGTGGCGTGACTTATTTTCTCCTATTTGGGAGATGTTTCCTTTTCTAGATTTGTCTGTTAAAAGGGTTATCCTGGTATGCTTTTAAATGGAGAGGAGTTTTTATTATGCCAATTTGGTTTTTAAGAGCAAGACAATTTTTGTACTTTAACCAAACTGTTCTACATTATGTACTTGCTCGTTGTTCATCATTCTACTATGCAAGTTCTTCATTTGTTGATTGCAACACTTGAAGATTATCATGGCTTAGAGGGAGCCTAAGTTAGCTACCAGAGAATGGATTCTCAGTCTTAGGGGGAGCCTAAGATTCAGCTTTGAATAAGAGATTTCTCCATCTTAGGGGGGATCCTAAGATTCATCAGTGAAAGGAGTTCACTAACTTGAAGGGAAGATATCATCATGGGAGAAGTTTCATCATTAATATCAAGCTTAGAGGAGCCTAAGTACATTTGAGAGAGATTCTCATATCTAGGAGAAGCCTAGGTGATTTGAGAGTTGAGCTCTACGTGAGCCACTATAGTAATTGGTGTATTACAGATAAGTATTACGTTGTAAATTGCTTAACTCATCATTATTAAATCAATTATCTTTCCTAAGCACACAACCCCCCCAAACGTGGTTTATCACCGAACTGGGTATCAACTTCTGTGCTTATTTATCTTTATTATTGTTAAATTTTTATTGTCACAATACTTGTTAATGCTTTCTATTTAACATCTGAATTTCAAGTGCTTAGTCATTCTAACACTTTTTCAGTTGGTATCAGAACGGGTCACTTTTATCTCAAGTGCTTTGATCATGGATGGGATCAAAGAAGATTACTCTAGCACTCGTCCCCTGGTCTTAGACATAACTAATTATTCTTATTGGAAAGCACGAATGACTACCTTTCTCAAGTCAATCGATCACAAAACATGGAAGACAGTGATAGTTGGGTGGACTCATCCTACCATCAAAACTAATGATGGGAAAGAAATCTTGAAGCCTGAGTCATAATGGACTGGAGAAGAAGATGAAGCTTCGTTAGGAAACTCTCAGACCATGAATGGCATATTTAATGTTGTGGATCGCAACATATTTAGATTTATTAACATGTCTCGGCTAAGGAAGCATGAGACATTTTTTCCATTGCATATGAGGGAACTCAAAAGTTAAAATGTCAAGGCTATAGTTGTTGACATCAAAATTTGAAAACCTCAGAATGCATGATGATGAGTCCTTTGCTGATTTTAATGTAAGACTATTAGATATTGCAAATGATCCTTCGCTCTTGGAGAGAAAATCTCAGAAGAAAAACTTGTACGAAAGGTGCTTAGGTCTCTACCTAAAAGATTTGATATGAAAGTTACTACTATTGAGGAAGCTCAAGACATAACCAAGTTGAGAGTCAATGAACTGTTTAGTTCTTTGCTTACTTTTGAGATGTCTCTGGATGGAAAGATCGAGAAGAAAAATAAGGGCATTGCTCTTCAATCCATTGTTAAGGAAGAACTTGTTGATCATGATAGAGAGCTAGAAGATTCTCTTTCTGAATCTATAGTTTTACTTTCAAAATAGTTTAATTATGTTCTCAAACGGTTTGGCAAGAGGTCTGTCTCATACAACACCTACAAGTCTGGTGGTTCTTCTCCCTCTAACAGATCAGACATCAAAACAACAAGAAGAAAGTTGAAAAGTTTGATCCAGTTGGGTCTCAAAAGAAGAGTTCACTAAATGCAGAGAGTGTAGTGGCTACGATCACATTCAAGTTGAATACCCCAATTTCCTCAAGAAACAAAGTAAAGGGTATGTTCTAACTATGTCTGATACTAAAACAGAAGGTAGTAGTGAATTAGAAGAAGATGTTAAGCTCTTATTAGTAATATTTTGACAAACACCTCATCTTGCGAGGTTTCTGTATATGACGTTTATGCATAAAAGTCTTTTGATACTACGAGCTCAGAAGCATCAGATTCCTCTTATCATGCTCTGTTTCTCAAATGGCAAGAAGATCATAAAGCCCTTGATATACAAAAAGAAAAAATTGAGACTCTGATTGCTAACAATCATAGGCTAATGTTTACCATTGCAGAACTAAAGCAAGAACTCTCACAAGTTAAATATATTAAAAAAAATAAATAAATAAAACTATGAGCAAGAATGTGAGAACGTTGAATACTGGTACTGAGACTCTTGAGAAAATCCTAACAAGAGGGAAGACAACAAATGATAATTCTGGACTTGGGTTTCCAGCAGGTAGTAGTCGACCTAGTCAACAATCTAAAGGGAAGCAAAAGATTGAGTTTATTAGAGTGCAAGATCCAGAGTCTTATGGTGTTACAGTACACCCTTTGGAGACAGGTGATCGCATTTCTAGGTGATAATGGATTTGTTACCTGTTATTGAAAGATCTCCATAGGTCCTCTTTTCATAAGAAGATTGCTCGCTTTCTCTAGAATTACAGACCTAAACAGGGTATGATGAAACAGGTATGGAGAGAAAATATCACTTAGAATAGATGCAATGTTGTTTTGACTTCCCTCAAATCGTTAGCCAAAGGCGATTGATACTTTGATAGTAGTAGCTCGTGTCATATGACTAGTGAAAAGAGCTATTTATCTAATCTCAAATCTGTTAACTCCAGAAAAGTTACTTTTGGTGATGGTGCATGTGGTATAATTGTTGGAAAAGGAACTCTAAATTATCCAGGACTTCCAAAATTGAATGATGTAATGTTGGTTGAGGGACTTACTGCCAATCTCATTAGCAACAGTCAATTTTGTGACCAAGGTCAGAATGTGAGTTTCACCAAAGACAAATGTCTTGTTACATATGATGTTAAGGCTCTTGTCATGATAAGTACACGCTCGTCTGATAATTGTTATCTATGGAGTCCGGACAATTCTCTGCAGGTTTTTCATCTCTCGAGGAAAGATGAAGCCAGCCTATGGCACAAACACCATGGGCATATAAGCATGAACACCCTTCAAAAAGCTCTCAGCAAGAATGCTATAATTGGTCTTCCCCCTCTGTCAGTATCAACTAGAATTATGTGTAGAGATCGTCGAATTGGGAAATAGAATCACGCTCCTCAAAAGCAGACAGACTACTCTGGGTCATCTCGACTTCTGAAACTTCTACATATGGATCTTATGAGTCCTATGCTGTCAGAAAGTTTGGGAGGAAAACGATGTCTTAGAAGTTGTGGATGACTTTTTAAGATACACGGTTCGGTTTCTTTGAGATAAAACTGACACATTCTCTGTGTTTTAGATTCTATGTCTTCAATTACAGTGTGAAAAGGAGTTGAATATTGCTCGAGTTAGGAGTGATCATGGTAGGGAGTTTGAGAACTCTCAGTTTGCTGAGTTCTACTAGAGTGTTGGAATTCACCGTGAATTTTTTGCTCTTATAACACCCCAACATAATGGAGTTGTAGAAAGAAAAAAAACAAGATTCTTCCAGAAATGGCTTATACAATGTTGCGTGTCAATCGAGTACCAATTCAATTTTGGGAAGAGGCTCTGAACACAACCTGTCACATCTATAATAGGATTGTTTTGCGATCAGGAACATCAAACACTATCTATGAGCTGTGGAGAGGAAGAAAACTGAATATAAAGTATTTTCACATCTTTGGCGATATGTGTTATATCCTAGTTGACAAGGAAGCTAAGAGGAAATGAGACTCAAAGTCAAATGAAGAATTCTTTCTTGGATATTCCTCAAATAGTTGGGCCTACCGAGTTTTTAATAAACGTAGTCGCACTGTTATAGAGTCCAATAACGTTGTGATTAATGATGATGTTGCCTCCTTCGATTCCTCCTCAACAACTGAAGAAGACTCCTCCTCAACGCCATTTGTTAATATTGATGTTCCTAAAATTCCTTCTAACAAGTCCACTGATCTGAGGTCAAGTACTTTTGTGGAGGATATCTCAAATAATTCTAAGCAGGCAGAAGGAAGTAACAAGCAACCAAGCAACCTTCCAATATGGTTCTTAAAAACCATCCTTCTAGTAACATTATTGGTGATCATAATGAAGGGATAAAAAAGGGAAAGAAAAACAAAGTCAACTATCTTGGAATGATTAGTAATATCTGTTTCACTTCTCAGGTGGAGCCGAAGAATGTCAAAGAAGCCCTTGAAGGTGAATGTTGGATCAATGCAATGCAAGAGAAGCTTGGGCAGTTTTTCAGAGATGATGTGTGGACACTTGTTCCCATACCTGAGTCTGTGAATGTAATTGAGACAAAGTGGATATTCAAGAATAAGGCTGGCGAGAATGGAAATGTGACCAGAGACAAAATCAAGTTAGTGGCTCAAGACTATACTCAATTAGAAGGAAAAGACTTTGATGAAACCTTTGCACCTGTTGCAAGACTGGAAGCAATTAGACCGTTGCTTGGTATTTCATGTCTCTTGAAATTTAAACTATACTAAATGGATGTGAAGAGTACCTTCCCAAACAGATATCTGAAGAAAGAAGTGTATGTTGCTCAGCCCAAGGGTTTTGTTGATTCTTTCATCCTGACTATGTATATTAACTCAATAAAGCGCTCTATGGTCTTAAACAGGCTTCCAGAGCTTGGTATGAACAGTTGACCCAATTTCTGATCAATAATGGGTATAGATGAGGTAATGTTGATAAAAATATTTTTATGAAGAAAACGTCAGAGAGCTTTGTTGTAGTCCAAATCTATGTCGATGACATTATTTTTGGAGAAATGTCACATGAGATGGTCGAGCGCTTTGTGAAACAAATGTAACAAGAATTTGAGATGAGCATGGTAGGGGAACTGTTTTACTTTCTAGGCTTTCAAAGAAAGCAACTTGATGAGGGAATCTTTATTTTCGAGAGAAAATATGCCAAGGACCTAGTAAAGAAATTTGACCTTAAAAATGTTAGTATCGAGAGAACTCCGACTCCAACACATGTAAAGTTATTAAAAGACACTGGTGGGAACACAATTGACGAGAGTCTATACAAAAGCATTATTGGAAGCTTGCTCTGCTTAACAACTAGTAGACCAGATATAGCCTTTGTTGTCGATATGTGTTCACGATATCAATCATGTCCAAAGAACAGTCATCTGCTATAGAAAGAGTACTTCCGGAGGGTGTTTTTTCTTGGAAATAATCTAATCTCATGGTTTAGCAAGAAGCAAAATTGTGTCTCCTTGTCTACAGCTAAGGCTGAATATATTGCAGTAGGGAGTAGTTGTACACGATTGATTTGGATAAAACACATGTTACAAGAGTATGATGTCTCATAAGATGTCATGACGCTTTGTTGTGCAAACTTGAGTGCAATAAATGTATCAAAGATCCTATTCAACACAATCAGACTAAACACATAAACATCAGACATCACTTCATTCGTGATCTTGTAGAAAGTAAGAAAATTTTGTTAGAGCATGTCAACACGAAATGCTAATTTGCTGACAACATCACCAAGGCTCTTGATGTTGATCAGTTTGAGGCCTTGAGATCAGCCTTGGGGCTGTCCATTTTGAAGGATTAGCAACTATAGTATTGAGTCGTTGTTCAAATTTTTGTGGCCTATCAAGTGTGGAAGGTGAAGTGGTTAATAAATGATCAAATCGTATTAATTACGGTTGGTAATAGGGTGAATAAGTCTAAATGTTACTGAATTTCAAATTATCTCCCAAAATTGAATTACTTTCAGTCTGATCGTGATAGTTTTTCTTTTAATTTTGTCCTTGTCTTCTATATTCAACCATCTCCCAGCGGTTATTTACTGGTGATCGATATAGTTGATTCACTGATGGTCAATAATAAAAGAGGCACACACACTTCTGGTGAAAAGATGGTGCACTACAAGGAGAAAGCAAAACGGAAAAAGGTTATTGAAGAGGATGCTCCTCTGGTTTCCACGAATAAGTATGGTGTTCGTGTTCGTGGCTTATCTATTGCAAAGAGTGAAGTTGGTGTTCCTTTTTTGATGGTTAAACACAAAGGTTCAAGTGTCGGACATGCGAGACGAAATGAAAAGAAAAAGTAAGTACATTGTCTCTTACTTTGACTGATATGGTTGGTGAGGGTGTTGAAATTTATCCTAAAAAGGAAAAGTCTTCTTCCGATGGTTCTCCTAAAAGCATGCATGAGTTCATCATTTTACCTAGGAACCCTAGGGGTGTCTCTAGTGAGTCTATCCCTGAACAAACTAAAGATATGGAATCTGAGGATAGGGTTATGGTTGAAAAAAAAAACTTATTTCTGGTTTAGATAATTTGATTTCTACTGTTTCCCACTTTGGTTTGACTTTTAAGGAGAATGTTGTTTCTGATGTGTTAAAGACTGAAAATGTACTACTATCTGATTCTTATGTTAATGCTTTAAATGATTTTGTTGACAAAGTTGTTTCTGAAACGCTGGTCCCTATGTCTACTTTACCTGTCTGCAATGAGCCTGAGATTGTGTCTGAAAATATGAATAGAGTTATTGAAAACACTGTTAAAGAGGGTTTAGATGTCTCTCCTGAGATAGCTACTATGGCTAATCAAGAGGTTGAGGATGTTGGGAAGGAATATGTTCTTGTGGTGCCTCACATTGGTGAAGCTGTGAATGTTGATGTTGGTCCAACTGTTGATGTCCTTTGAAACTAGTATTGAGAAGGGAGATGTTCGTCAGAAAGATGAAGAATCTGATTCAGATGATAATGTACCTTTGTCAAAACTTGCTAGCAAGAAATCTGAAGATGTTAAAAGTGGTGGTGATGATTCCTTTATGACATCTGGGTCTGAATTTGATCAAGGGGAGTTTAAGGATATTTCTGATTTTCCTAAGGACGGACTTTTGAAAAGACCTCTTGATGATAATAATTCTCCTTCTAGTCGAGCTACCCGTGCTTCTATCAGAAATCATGGGACAAAAGCTGCCACCTCTAGACTTGATTCCTTGAACGAGTCTTCTGTTCCTTTAGATGGTGTGTCCTTTCACGCTGAGTTGGGAGCCAGCCTATGGAAATATGTGATTCAAAGGAAGATTGTTGATGAAAAGGAACTGTTTGACCGAACTCAGGAATGTTTTGACCTAGTTAATCTAATCTTACAAGCTCAATTGGATAGGACTGTGTTAAATTTGGGTATTTTCTATCCCAACTTGTTCGAGAATTTATTGTTAATCTTCCTCTAGGTTTTGATAATCCAATTAGTCCAGATTTTCAAAAGGTTCATGTGCGTCATCATCCATTTGCTTCCAATGTTGATCTGACGAATAAGTTTCTCAACCGAATAGTGATTGTTGGTGTTTCTGAGAAATGGCCTTCCTTGAGAGAGCTTACTTTTGAGTTGACTGTGAAGGAACTCTTGACGAAGAGTATCTATGAGCGTGTTCAGATCTTTCCGATTTCATTGTGATCGAAAAACAACCCATACAATTTAACAGACAGTTATGCAATTTACACTAATTAACGACATACTTTGATAAAAAAAATTACAAGGGATTGAGTTCACATACCAGTTGAAGGCTCTCTTCAATCTCGAACTCAACGCAGTGGAAGAACTTCTACAAACTCTATCGCCCAGCAAATCAGTCGGCTACGGTAGCACGATCGTCTACACGAACGACAGTAACACGAACAAGCACGAGCAAGCAGAAGTGGTGATGACACCACTAGTTGGAGCCCTTAGTATTCTCGGAGTGAGAATCCAAAGTGTGGTCTTTGGTGAATTTGGTAGAGGTCGAAAGAAAGCGCCGATCGTGTAGACGATAAGCAAGTGGGAGAGAAAGCTATCGTATAGCGAGTATGCTTATTGTTTAGATAAGCTACATGATCGTGTAGGTTTTATTAAGTGACCGTCTAGTAAAACGCGACACGCTATGCGATCGTTTAGGAAAGCTAAGCGATCGTTTAGACGCGGTGTGCGATCGTTTAGACGATGAGACTCTATCGTATAGGCTCTCAGCTAGGCGACTGATACTTTTTCACACCGATTGCAAGAATTTTCGAACTTTTTGCCAAATGAAAAAAAAAAATCATTTTATGCTTTGATTACCATAACCGAATACGGCTTCTCCCACTAATGCACGATTGAGGAGAATATTTCGGCCAAGTTATCTCATAATTAACCAATTTAATAATAAATGAATATAATCATATTATATTCTTACCCTATAGTTCGATATCACATATCTACTATAGTAATTTCTCCTCCACTTAATATAAATCATATTTATATCTAATTTCTTCCAAAATAATGTATCTCATACACTTAGCTAATTATATCATATATAATTAACCAGTTCAATTATATCATATAAAATCGAGCTCCCTCTTGTCAATTTGAAGATTTCAAACTAACCCAAACACTGATTTTCGACTTTATCCAAGCTACCTAGCGGACCTTATGAACCTGTGGCCCGAAGCTCCAACGGTACATGAATAGCTGACTAAACTCTTTAGCCATGAGATCTACCATCCGTAAACTGCCAGGCATTCCACTAAAGACCAACAACTGAACTCTTCTTACCACAGATATATTTCTGTGTCCATCGGATATAACCAATCATGAGTACGATAACCCTTCACAGATGCTCGTAAGTACAGCTGGGTCAATTTACCATTTTGCCCCTGTAGTTACATCTCACTCCTTAAGTACCACTGATTCCTCTAATGAATAATACAACATATTCCAGCTATGTGTGGATTGTGGTAAAGCAAATAAAACATACAACTGAGCAAAATCAAGATGTGAAGTAAATATCATATATTATACAACACAAGCATTCGTACAAACTGTTTACAAACTATAGGACACGAGACTTTAGAGCATCAACCCCAACAGACTGGAGGAGCAAGTGAAGAAACCGTGAGGTCCACTGTGGAAGCGAGGATCGTTCCCAAATTTTTAATTTCATAGAATGATAAAATTTAGAATCCAAATTATGCATTTTAACAAAAATCACAACATGCTTTTGAAGGAAAACAGAGAAGAGAATAAGGGTTAGAAAATAACTTACCCTTGAAGAACAACTTTTTCAGGAAATCCCTCCTTGATCTATCCCGAACAACTTGATCATGAACAACCAATGAGGATACTGCCAAGCGGAGCCTTTTGTATTCGCTTTTGAGTAGAGAATTCTCAAGAGTGTGTGGGCTTTGATACTTTTGGAAAAGGGAGAAGGACATTTTTAAGAGGAAAGATTTTTGTAGGAGAGTTCTTCTGGGAAAAAACACACAGAGCCTATATATCTGTGAATCTTTTATGAAAAAATGAAGAATGTCAAAATACTCCACTCCACTTCTTTCTTCCACGATTGAAAATGAGAGAATAAAGGGGGGGGGGGGGGGTCATAAAGGGAGTTGACTCCCTCCCAATATTAAATAATATATCAAATTATTTAATTAATTTATACACACACATATATGATAACTACCTTATCATATATAATATATTAAAGTATATGTTATATCAAATATATCATATAACCTATAGTTTTTATATTGTATCAAATATAATATAACCTATAGTTTTTAATTCTCTCAATCATTTGTGGTATTTAATATAAATCACATTTATACTAAATTTATTATATGAATCCAATCCACATAACTAATATTTGAATCATATTCAAATATTTAGATCCTCTCAAATAAACTTTATATTATAATGTCTCAAATACATTATATTATTTATATCACATATAATTAATTTAAATTAATTATATCATACATAATTAATTCCTTCCATTAATTTGAATAATTTAAAATATTCTAAAAGTTATTAATCCCAATTGAGCTACAGATGAGACCTTATGGACCTGTAGATTGAAGCTTCAATGGTATTTGAATAATTAATTAAACTTCTTTAATTAAATTACTCAACATCCATTAAATGGTGGTTACTCCAAAGGCCGGCAGCTACACCTTTCGCATTACAAATATATTTCTGTATCCATTGGATATAACCAATCAAAAATTCGATGACCCTTCATAGATTGCTTTAAGTATAGCTAGGCCAAAATTACCATTTCGCCCCTGTAGTTATATCTAACACTTTATTTAGTGAACAATAAGTCATAGTCCAACTATGACCAAATTCGTCTTAGGCCAAGAGAGGGTGTGGCATCACATTGTTCATGCCCCGGAATCAACCTTTAAGGGGACAATTTAACTACTTACCCTAACATTAGCGAAGGAGTGAATTCTATCTTGTATAGTTGTGTTCCCAGCTGCCCAATCAGACAAATCCCCAAAACGGTAGGCTCTCACCCATGATCTGGCAATTCTCACCCATGATCTGGCAGTTCCCCAATCAGACAAATTCCCACAACTCACTCAAGATTCAGGTCATGTAACCTATGGTTATCCTGATGAAATGTAAGTCTTTATTATTAATGGCATTATATAATGAGAATATTCATTTCGTGATCTAGTCTTATACAAACCCTTTTGTATGGAACACCCCCGTTCACATGCCTCCATATGAATGATCAGGATAAGATCATTTGTAGCACTTAACAACAATTGTAACATCTATAAAGTAGGTCATATTCGTAGTGCCACCAGGATAAGATATCCAGCCTTATCCATATGCTACAGACCGTTTAGGTTATCACTTAAACATAATCCACATGTATGTCTCTACATACATGTTTAAGCTACATAAGGTAACCTTGGATAATAGTTTATTGGTTTGTGGATTAATGCTACTAAATGTCAAATAAAATATCTCATATTTTGTTAAATAAATAAATCGTTTGTACATTACAATTACAAACTACACGACCCACAAAATGTAGGGCATTAACCCCAACAATCTTCTACTTGTTCTAAAACTGGTGGGGTGTAAATCATAAAAGTCACACTAATATAAAAGTACCCAAAACAGTAAACTAGGGCATAATACGCGCCCAATACAAAATCTTCCATTTTCCCTAGACTAGATGTGGCTTGTCCCATAGACCCATACTCTGCAAGTGACCCTCAAACAACTTAGCCGTGAGGGCCTTTGTAAATGGATCAGCAACGTTGTGCTTCAAAGCTATCTGTGTAATGACCATGTCCCCTCGATGCACAATCTCTCGAATGAGATGATACTTTTGCTCTATGTGCTTCCCATACTTTTGACTTCTAAGCTCTCAGGAATTAGTCACAACACGACTATTATCACAATAAATGGTGAAGCATGTTTGGAACCACTTCCAAATCAGTCGAGAACTTTCTGAGCCACACAACTTCCTTAGTAGCTTCACAAGCTGCCACGTACTTAGCCTACATAGTGGAATCAGCAATGCACCCTTGCTTAGTGCTCCTCTGTTAAGAGTGAACACTGATCCTGATGTGGATTTCCTAGAAATCTTATCAGTTTGGAAAACAAAGTTCGTGTATCCTATAAGGATCAAATCCTTAAAACCATACACGAGTATGCAATCCCTCGTTCTCCATAGATACTTAAGGATGTTCTTAATGGCATTCTAATGATTATATTCTGGATTAGACTAATATCTACTCACTATCCTCACTGCATAGCAGATGTCAGGTCTAGTACATAATATCGCATACATCAGGCTACCAACAACTGATGCATATGGGATCCGTCTCATTTTCTCAACCCATTGAGATATCTTAGGACACTGTTCCTTAGACAAAATAACTTCATACCTGAAAGGGAGTAAACCCTTATTGGAGTTATTCATCGAAAACTTGACAAACATCTTATCAATGTACGATGCCTGAGACAGGGCCACCATTTTGTTCTTTCGATCTCTAAAGATCTGAAGTCCCATAACCAACTGCATCTCTCCCAAATCTTTCATTATCAATGTACATCTTATCAATGTACGATGCCTGAGACAGGGCCACCATTTTGTTCTTTCGATCTCTAAAGATCTGAAGTCCCATAACCAACTGCGTCTCTCCTAAATCTTTCATTTGAAATTGGATCGCTAGCCAATTCTTACTTTCAGTCAACATACCTACATCATTCCCAATGAATAGGATATCATCTACATACTGAAGGAACTTGTATTGAATGAGATCCTTGAGTGGAAGCGAATTGTCTAAATTCCATTAATTATTGAAAACTAAATTTACACTAAACATACAAGATATGCATTCAAAGTAAATTACAGCATGCTTGATACAAGAAAATGGTTCAAGATACATTACCTTTAAAGACCTTTTCTCTTCACATAACTCCCTCGAACAGTCACGAACTCAGCAATTTTTGAAGACCTTCTTCAAGAACTTCTCGAACCAAATAGATCGAACACTACCACAATGAGCCTTCAGTATTCTAAGGGTGAGAACCCAGGAGTAGTGGGCTCTGACTATTTTGGTTAGGAGGGATTGTTTGAGTTTGGAGGAAGAAGAAGATTGAATCACTCTCAATCGTTCTGTAAAATTGCAATGTCCAATCATATAGGAAGAAGAATAAAACCATTTTCTTTCATTCATTTTGCCACAAAAACAATAACCACCTACTAAGGTGGTTGGAGAGAAAAGATGATAGTTATAATTCAAAAATAATAAAATAATATAAATAAATATGATAACTAACTTATCATATTATATTTACACTAAACTATATGTTATATCAAATATAACATATAACTTATAGTTTTAATATTGTATCATATACAATATAAACTATAGTTTCTTTTCTCTATTTTATGGAAATTAATTTAAATCATATTTATATTAAATTTAACAACTATGAATCACATTCATAGATTATATATTTGAATCTCATTCAAATATTTATTTCCTCCAATTAAATTATAATGTATCAAATAACTTATAACAATTATATCATATATAATTGAAACAATTTAATTATATCATATATAATTAAACCCCTCTTATTAATTTGAACAACTCAAATTAACTAAATCCTTTTGAGCTACCAAAGGGACCTTATGGACCTGTAACTTGAAGCTCCAACGGTACATGAATAATTAATTAAACTCTTGCATTACATCATCCACCATCCGTTAATTGTCGGACACTCCACTAAAGATCGACAGCTGCACTCTTCGCACTACATATATATTTCTATGTCCATTGGATATAACCAATCAATAGTACGATGACCCTTCACAAATTGCTCGTAAGTACAGCTGGGCCAAATTATCGTTTTCCCCCTATAGTTACATCTAACTCCTTAAGTACCACTGATCCCTATAATAATGATGAAGATCAAATCATTTGTAGCACTTTAACAATTGTAACACCTATAAAGTGGGTCATACTTGTAGTGTCACCAGGATAAGGTACCTAACCTTATCCATATACTACAGACCATTTAGATTATCACTTAAACATGATCCACTTATATGTCTCCACACACATGTTTAAATTACAACGATAATCTTGGATGTTAGTTTATTGGTTTGTGGTTAATGCAACTAAAATATCACATATTTTATAGACAAATTGAAAAAAAATATCATATATTATTAATCTCATAAGAGTTTGTTCATACAAAGTTTACAAACTATAGGACCCTATGAGATTTAGGGCACATCAACCTAAAAAATCTCTCACTTGTTCTAAAGCTAGTGTGGTGTACAAGATAATAAAATACAAGTACGCAAAACAATAAACTAGGGCATAAGACGCCTAGTACAATATCTCTCACTTACCCTAGTCCAGCCATGGTCTGTCCTATAGACCAATACTCTGGAGGTGACCCTCAAACACTGTAGTCGGGAGGGCCTTCGTAAACAGATCAGCAACGTTATGCTCTGAAGCTATCTTCGTGACAATCACATCTCCTTGATGCATAATCTCTCGGATGAGATGATACTTTTGCTCTATGTGCTTGTCGCGTTGATGATTCTTAGGCTCTCGGGAATTAGCCACAACACCACTACTATCACAATAAAGTGTAATAGACTTTGAAATGTCTGAAATAACTTCCAAATTAGTCAAGAATCTCCTAAGCCAAACTGCCTTCCTAGCAGCTTCACAAGCCACTACGTACTCAACCTCCATGTTGGAGTCCGCGATGCACCCCTACTTTGTGCTTCACCATACTACTGCTCCTCTGTTAAGAGTGAACATTGATCTGTGTATCCCGTAAGGATCAAATCCTATCAGTCTGAAAATCAGAGTCTGTGTATCCCGTAAGGATCAAATCCTTAGTGTTGGGTTTTATATCCTAAAACCTCGCAGTTTGTAAAATGATAAACATTTTCTATTATCAATATACTTGTTATTGATCTCATAAATTGTATAATAGTCTAAATTCAATAAACTAAGACCCATGACTATTGTATGAGTACTTGAACTTTATGTGGAGACATAAGAGTGGATTAAGTTCGAGTAAATAGTCAAAATGATCTATGGTACATGAATGAGGTTGGGTACCTTATTCTGGTAACACCATTGGATGCGGCCTATTCTGTAGTTGTTACAAAGAATTGTAAAGTGCTACATACGATGTGATCCTAATTCGTACATGTTATGACATGAGGAGTGGGGTGTCCTATGCAATGAGTTTGCATAAGATCAGGACCAAGAAATAAGTCACTCTTACTTTATAACGTTGTTTATTGTTTAAAACTGACTATTTCACCTAGATGACCTAGGTAACTCGATCTTAATCCTGAGCTAACTATGAACTTTTATTTATTGGGGATTGCCCTTAGATTTTCATAGTTGAGGGTTGGTTCAACAGCGCCGGCTCAATAAGACACCCATTTCAAGGGTAAGACCGGATAGATAGCTAGGGACATAGAGTGTAAGAAGGAGTTCACACCTACTCGATTTAGGGATAGAAGAAAGATTGTTCTCTTAAGTACTGAATCCAGGTCTTGAATAAGGGGCCCCACCCTCTCACTAAGCTGAGAGAGTTTGGTTTGGTGATTGGATCACAAACCAATTGTTCATTAGAGGATCAGTAGGGAGTTCAAGAATAAGACTTAATCTCCAGGGTAAAACAGATATTAGACCCAACCGTTATTACGAACAACTTGTGAAAGGTCAACTTGCTGATTATGGTTAAATCATGTGGACATAATATATCTACAGTGAGAGGAATGCAACTATACGCTTTAGTGGAGTGACCCATTAGTTAATGAATGGGATTAATTTGGTCTAATGAGTTTAGCCAATTAATCTCGGATCGTTGAAGCCCATGATCTATAGGTCCGTGAGGTCCCCCTACTAGCTCGTAACGGACTAGCTTTAGAATAGTGTGATAAGTTAATTTGAAACGTTCAAATTAGAATTAAGGAAATTAGTAATTATATGAAATATAATTATATGTTTAATTTTAGAATTAAGCGGAATAGGAGAATTTATATATTTAAATATGATTTAAATATATAAAGATGAATATGTGTTAAATTTAATTTAGTATTTGATATTAAATTAATTAAGTTTTATTTAATAATTAATTTTTGAAATTAATTAATTTTTCATTTTTAAAATCAAAATAGATTTTATAAAATCAATTTTTGATTTTTAGATAAAATTGAAAAATTGGAAGACAAAAACACAAAATGGAAAAATGGATTTTTCCATTATCCATCACCTAAGTAGCTCACACATGAAGCAGTAACATTGCCTTGTCTTCTCCAAGCATGAGCTGCAACTCATGCAACTCTTCTCTTTGCATGTTGATCTGCAATATAATGAAGAGATTGGAGTGGAAATCGGGCATGCAATTTAGAGAGTTTTGAGAGAAAAACTGGTTTGAAGAAAGGTTCTTCAACAAGGTTGCAGTAGTGAGTTTTTCTCCTTCATCCCTTGATTCAAGATTGTTTTAAGTCCCACAACTTAATCTAGAGCGCCAAGAGAATAGTGGAGAAGATCTTAAAGTGGTCTATAACAAGATATGTCTTGAAACTCATTTTTTCTGCAAAAGCATGCTTTATATTTTGCCAAAATTAGTGAATTTGAATGCTTAGATGATCCTTGTGCTTTCGCTACTATTGGTACAATCCTACAATTGGTATCAGAGCATCAAATAAGCATTCAATTTGTTTTAATTTTGGTTTGGTGAGTGTTTTATATGAGAAATATGAAACTGGTGCACTGATATGGTTTTTTGAGTTTTGGCTGTTTAATTTTCTTTAGTTTCTCATTTAAATTTGTAATTGGCTCTTGCTTGATGAGTTTTAATGTGTTCCCAAGAGTCTGTAATTTATTTAGAGTCATTAGAGTTGAAATTAAGTTGTAAATCGAAGAAACAAGCGAAGAGGTCGAGTTGCAATTCCAAAAAATCAGCCTTTGTTCTTATCATCATTGAGCTTCAGTGGCTAAATGATTGTTTAGCTTCATACGTTAGATAATGTGAAGAAAAGCTAAGCGATCGTGTAGCTTTGGGTGTTGATCGTTGAGGTATCCTGCGCTAGACGATCATGTACCTGCGGGAGCTAAACGACGCGTTCAATTTGCTATACGATAGCTCTAAAGCGATCGTTTAGCTTTGGCGTGGGAACTAAACGATACGTTGAATTTACTATACGATAGTACTATGCGATCGTTTGGCAACGATGCGAGCTAAGCAATGCGATGAGGTGCTACGCGATAGCGCTGAGCGATCGTTTAGATGCGGAGCTGAACGATCGTATAAACGAATGCTAAGCGATGCATTGAAGTTTCTATGCGATGGAACTAAACAAACCGCCTACCTACGATGCTGAATGATTCGATGATGTTCTATACGATTAAGCTAAGCAATCGTTTAGCTATGACGGATACTATACGATGACATGAAGCGCTAGACAATGGTAGTAAGCGATCGTTTGGTTCTAACGATAGAATTAAAGGATGCGATGAAGAGATATACGATAGCCCTGAGCGATCGCTCACTACGATCGTTTATCTTTGATCAGGAGCTAAACGATGAGTTGAGTTGCTATGCGACAGCACTACGTGATCGTTTACCTCTATGCGGCAGCTAAGTGATGCATCTAGTTACTATGCGATAGCACTACATGATCACATACCTTTGCGTGATAGCTGGGTGATACGTTGAATGCTATGTGATGGAATTAAACAATCATTTACTTTTTGCGCGTGCTAAACGATCGGCTTCATGCATTAGACGATGGAGCTAAGCGATCGTGTAGTAAATTGTCCGTGCTAAACGATAAACTTGCGCGATAGTGTGATGACACTATGCAATTGAAGGAAAATACTACACGATCGTGTAGCTTTGCTAAACGATCAAGAATGTACTAAACGATTGGGCAAAATGCAAGGCGATAGTCATCATTGCTAAATGATGAGACTTAGCGAGATGTTGAACATGTACAAGGGCTGTCGGTTCGATCGGTTCTCTTGTGGTCTGGTCCGATTCAGCTTCGAATTGTTCTTGGCTGGTCCGATTCAGACTTGGTTGGTTTGGTTCAGACGGTTCGGGTCCGGTTCAAGCTACTTGAGTTCGTTTTGGAGCGGTTCGAGTGGTCTAAGAGCAGTTCAGAAGCTGTTTTTGTAATAATTAGGTTTTGTTTGCTTGTTTTTTTTTTTTTTTGCCAAAACTAAAACCATATTAATCTTTGTTTAATTATTTATGCATTTTATGTTTGTTATAATTAAATAAATCTTGTATGTCCATATAGTATGCCATTTAGATTTAAAATCCCACCATAGAAAGCATGTTACATGCATTGCAAGTATGTTATAATTGTTATAATATATACTGTGTATGTTAAGGTTTCTCGTATTTAATGTAAATGTTATATTAAATGTTGAATGCCTCATGTATGTTGTGGATGTTTAGCATGTCTAAAGTTTTATAAGTTGTTATAAAAATTGGGTTAGACATTTAAAATCCATAAACAACAGCTACATGCTCACGTAGGTTGACCACTTGTTTTAATTGTTAAAACTTATAAAACCTAGGTTACAAACTCAACCGGTATATAATCCTGTCTAAGGCTTGGGGTACTTAAGTTGGCGGATTATGGAACACCTCCTACCTGGAGATTATGGCCGAATTATTGAGGGTTGGTAACCAATTTTATGAGCATACGTGAATGATGTTAGGTAATAAAATGGTTTATCACTTAGACATCATCGGTTAAAATTCAATTATAAGAGTTATACTTGGATAAACCACATAGACTTAGGGTTGTTTTATTAGCCGAAAAGAACCTAAGTATAAATATACCCAAATAGAACACTTCAGTGGAAATTTAATAACTTCTATATGATAAAGTTATTAGAAAACTTCAGTGGGAGATTAATAACATATATGTACGTTATTTTTAGCTCCCATGTCTCTAAGAGTTCACAATCCAGATATAAGCAGTACTTCGTGTCACCCTAGGAGTGACCTCCCTTCCGAAAGTATTTTTTAGCTTAAATCTAGATTTCGGTGAATAAGAGGAAGTTGTTCAAATATGTCTATTATACGATAAATAGATTTCAACTATCACGTCTCCACATAGTTTACATCGTGAGATTCATATGACACTTCGTGTCACCCTAGGAGTGGCCTCCCTTCAGAGAGTGTTTTGTATGAGTCAATATCAAGGTAAACAGAGGAAGTAGTTCATAGTGAATGGGTGAAGGATATGTGTCAATATATCCTACGGTCTCCTCCATTAGTCTGAACCGTGAGATTTTATGTTGCGCCTACTGGTTTGCTTTAGGCGGTCCTTTACTAGTCATTTAGCGACGGCTATCCCCCTCAGAGGGTTGTAACATAGGATTCAGAACAACACAAGCTTCAGTAAAATGAATAGGGTTTTATAGTTCTATTTTGGACATTGTCTTCTATTTCGAAGGCAAATTCATACCGTTCTATAGGATCTAAAAATAGCGGGTCACACTTACAAGAATTACTAAGTTTTTAGTAAAGATCTTGACCAAAAACGATAACTAAACGACTATAGGAATAAGATTTATTTCGGGGATAGTGTTTGGTCAAAATTAGCGAAGGAGTATATGACTGCCCCTCGGTAGCACATATTCTGACTCACTAAAATATCGTTGCAAATCAATAATGGTTATGGGTACATTATTACTTTTTGCTAAA
Source organism: Benincasa hispida (assembly GCF_027475165.1). Lineage (NCBI taxonomy): Eukaryota > Viridiplantae > Streptophyta > Magnoliopsida > Cucurbitales > Cucurbitaceae > Benincasa > Benincasa hispida. Next base: position 68,257,110 of record NC_143486.1, read on the forward strand.
ACTTGACTTTGGATTTAGTTACAATTTGCTAATTAGAATTTGTTTGAATTTTATCAGCTTGTCGAATTCTAGTATACTCACTTCCGATGTACATAACAGTAAAATCAAATCGACAAATAAATTACTAGCAGTTGATAATACCAACAGAGTTTTAACAGAGGACTGTCCTCTATCTCCCAACTCATCTAAAATTATGAATGCTGTAGATGAGAATGTTGAATTCGAACAACAAGATAAATATGATTTATTTGTTATCGAAGCATGTTTAGTGGAAAACGATAAAATCTGGATAATTGATTCAGGTTCCGCTAATCATGTATGTACTATCTCACAGGAAACAAGTTCCTAGAGAAAATTGACAAACGGTGAAACAATCTTTAAGGTAGGGACCGGGGATATTGTTTCAACCAAAACAGTGGAAGATATGAAGTTATTTATAGGAGATAAGTACATTTATTTGAAAAATGTATATTATATTCCTTCTATGAAAAGGAATCTAATATCCGTCTCCTATTTGCTAGAACAAAATTATAAAGTTTATTTCAAAAATGGTGAAGTGTTCACCAAAATGGGTAAAACAAATTTGCTCTGCAAAATTAGAAAATAACTTGTACATGTTAAAACCAACTGAGGTCAAAGCTGTTTTGAACATAGAGATGTTTAAAACTGCTGGGACTCATAAGAAAAGGAAGATTTCTCCAAATGCCTATCTTTGGCACTTGAGACTGGTTCACATAAATCTCAACAGGATTGAGAGATTGGTTAAGAACGGTCTTTTAAACAAGTTGAAAAATAGTTCATTACCACCATGTGAGTTCTGTCTTGAGGGTAAAATGATAAAAAGATCTTTTTCTGGAAAAGGTCTTAGAGCCAAAGAACCCCTAGAGCTGATTCATTCAGACCTTTGTAGGCCTCTAAATGTTAGAGCAAGAGGAGGGTATGAATATTTCATTACTTTTATAGATGATTATTCTAGGTATGGGCATATTTACCTAATTCACCAAAAGTCTGAAACTTTTGAAAAGTTCAAAATGTATAAGGCTGAGGTTGAGAACCAATTAGGTAAAAAGATTAAAATACTTCGATCAGATCGAGGTGGTGAGTATATGGACATAGAATTCTAGAACTATTTGATAGAACACGGAATTCAGTCTCAACTCACAGCCCCTGGCACACCTCAGCAGAACAGTGTGGCAGAGAGGAGAAACAGTTATGCTCTGTTACCAAATTCTTTTTTGGGACACGCAGTTAGGACTGTGGTGTATATTTTGAACATGATTTCCTCAAAAAGTGTTTCTGAAACACCTTACAAGCTCTGGAGAGGACGTAAAGGAAATTTATATCACTTCAGAATTTGGGGTTGTCCAACACATGTGTTGGTGCAAAATCCTAAGAAGTTGGAACATCGTTCAAAAGTATGCCTATTTGTAGGCTACCCAAAAGAAAGTAAAGGTGGTCTCTTTTATGATCCTCAGAAAGATAAAGTATTTGTATCGACAAATGCAACCTTCCAGGAGGAAGATTATATAAAGAACCATTAACCTCGCAGTAAGCTAGTAATAGAAGAAATGTCCAGAGAAACGACAAATGTTTCAATAAGAGTTGTTGATAGAGCAGGTCCATCAACAAGAGTTGTTGATGAAATTGATACTTCACATCCTTCTCAAGTGTTGAGAATGCCTCGTCATAGTGGGAGGGTTGTGCAACAGCCTGACCGGTACATGTATTTATTTGAAACTCAAGTCATCATATTAGATGATGGTTTAAAGGATCCGTTATCTTTTAATCAAGCAATGAACGATGTGGATGATGCTTTGTGAATATGATGAAATAATGGTATATATTGCGATGGTGGTGTATACATTGTACATGCAAGTTTTCCTAGTAAAATTCAAGTATAAATCCTACTAGGTTACCTGGTAAGCCTAGGGTCGAACACAGGGACTACTTTGAGACAATATGCGACGGTAAAACTCGATTCCTTTACGGTGACAAAAAAACAATAAGTTGGTTGGTATGTTTGTTTAAAGTATAAATCCTATGCGGTGGATTTGAGAAAAGAGTTAATAACCGCGAAAATTACAATAGGTATACGGGGAACGGGTTGAGAATGGATTTAGCTGACACTTCCTAAGATTGCGTTCAAGTTATGCGATCATGCTACATACATACAACAATATGTCATCTCTCAATGTAAATGCTATAGTTCCTAATTTTAGGACACATGCGATGTATACAATAATGTCTACAGGACTTATGTCTAAGCCTCTATTCTTATCTATACAATGATGAATGACACACACATACAAAAGGCGATTACATACTATCTTATCTATTTCTAGGGTGCATGCGATGCATGATAGCAAACAGAGTTTATCTCTAAGTCTCTATCTCTTGTTTATGCGATTCTAATTTGACTTTCTCAAGCCTAGATTCTAACCTGACTTTCTCAAGTCTAGGTTCTTTCTTTAGACTACTCTCTCAAGTATCTTTAAAGGGTGATGGACACATACATAAGACAAGATGATCGCATAAAGTGAAGATCTTAGGTTATGCTAGCTAAGTGCTCCTCAACCCATTCGAAAGTTTAGTTACTCATGCGTAATGTAAAGAGAGTGAACAGATGTAGAGATGCAAATTCCATTTTATAAATGAAATCATAATACAAAATGACAATGGTAAGTAAGGATAGGGATCCTGGTAGCAATGTCTTGCTTCCCAAGGCTGTTACACTGTGTTTTACTCCACTCTGCCCAAAAGAATGTTCTTGCGTTCGCAAGAGTCGACCCTCTCTCCGTTCTCAGCGCTTCCCGACAATCTCTCAAGCTGACAAGGGACGATCTTTCGGCATCTTCTCTCTTCGCTCGCCTCCACCTTCTAAGTATACGAATTACAGACTATGGCGAACTATGTATATATCGAGCTAGAAAAACTGGAATTCTGAACTCCTTTTAACAAAGGTGGCCTTAAGTATTTATAGAGCTTCTGAGTGAAGGGCTTTTCTCTCAAATGATTGCAATGATGGGATGTCATTAAATCTCTGTCTAATGGCCAATTAATGGTCACCGAAAAGTTGAGTGTACTTGCTACAGTGTGCCATTAATAGCTTGTCAATTAAATTCGGATTCGATCGTCATCAGCTTTTTGTCCCATCATGATTTATTAAGCTTTCACCTTTATGCACCGTCTCTATGCGGCCACCTTCTTGAGCAGATCTTTGCGAACGCATATGATCGCATAACTTTGCGGTCGCAATCTTCTAATGTGCTCAGATGCTGAATTCCTTGGATCGCAATTCTGCCTTGCAACGACGCATTTTCCTGCACAAAATAAGAAATTAGCTGCTTTAATGTGATGGGCGCATGTGATCGCAATGTTCTTAACTTAATGCCTTTAGATACGATTTTACATGTCGCAATCCTACATTGTTTTATATCTTTGCGTTGTAATAACGTGCATTTTTGCCCGTTATCAGTGGAAAAAGACCAATGGATTAAAGCCATGGACCTTGAAATGGAATCTATGTATTTCAATTCTGTCTGGGATCTTGTAGATCAATCGAAAGGGATAAAACCCATCGGTTGCAAGTGGTCTACAAGAGAAAACGAGACCAAGCTGGTAAGGTACAAACCTACAAAACTAGACTTGTGGCAAAAGGGTTTACCCAAAGAGAGGGTTTAGATTTTGAAGAAATCTTCTCTCCAATTGCAATGATAAAGTCTATTAGAATACTCTTGTCCATAGCCACATTTTATGATTATGAAATATGAAAAATGGATGTCAAGACAGCTTTTCTGAATAAGTATCTTAAAGAGAGTATCTATATGTTTCAACCAGAAGGGTTTATACAGCAGGGTCAAGAGCAAAAAATTTGTAAGCTTAATCGATCTGTTTATGGATTAAAACAAGCTGCTAGATCCTGGAATATGAAATTTGACGCTGCGATCAAATCTTATGGCTTTGAACAAAATATTGACGAGCCCTGTGTCTACAAGAAAATCGTCAACAAAACTGTCGCTTTTTTGGTGTTGTATGTTGATGATATTCTACTCATTGGAAATGAGGTAGAATATCTAGCGACAATAAGAGATGGCTGGCTTTACAATTACAAATGAAAGATTTGGGAGAAGCACAATATGTTCTTGGAATCCAAATAGTTCGGAATCGCAAGAACAGAACATTAGCATTATCTCAAGCATCTTATAGACGACGTTGTCTAGATACAAAATGCAAAATTCCAAGAAAGGATCTTTACCTTTCAGGAATGGAATTCACTTGTCTAAGGAGCAAAGTCCTAAGACACCTCAAGAGGTTGAGGAGATGAATCGAATTCCATATGCATTTGCAGTTGGGAGTTAGATGTATGCAATGTTGTGTACTCATCCCGACATATGCTATGTCGTAGGAATTGTCAGCAAATTTCAGCCCAATCCTGGTCATGACCATTGGACTTCTGTTAAAAATATTCTCAAGTATCTTCGAAGAACGAGAGATTATATGCTCGTGTATGGTCCTGAGGATCTAATCCTTACTGGATGCACTGATTCTAACTTTCAGATCGATATTGATTCGAGGAAATCAACTTTGGGGTCAGTATTTAGTCTAAACGGAGGAACAATTGTGTGGAGAAGCATCAAACAGAGTTGTATTACGGACTCCACAATGGAAGCTGAGTATGTAGCTACAAGCGAAGCAGCAAAAGAAGCAGTATGGCCCAGAAAGTTCCTGACAGATCTGGAAGTAGTTCCTAACATGCACCTGCCTGTCACTCTTTGTTGTGACAACAGTGGAGCAGTTGCAAATTCAAAGGAACCATGAAGCCAGGAGAAAGCATATCGAACGGAAGTACCATCTCATCAGGGAGATTATACACGGAGGAGAAGTAATTGAAACTCAGATTGCTTCCCAAGACAACTTAGCTGATCCATTTACGAAAGCCCTCTCGGCTAAAGTGTTCGAGGGTCACCTGGTAGGACTAGGTCTACGAGTTTTGTATCACTAAAGCAAGTGGGAGAATTTTTGGGTATTGTAATGTACATTTTATTCTATCCATGTAAACTCAACATTATATATATTTGTATATATTGATCCACTGGAGTTTTAGTCCAAGTGGGAGTATTGTTGGGTTTTATGTCCTAAAAACTCGCAGTTTGTGAAATGATAAACATTTTCTATTATCAATATACTTGTTATCGATCTCATAAATTGTATAAAAGTCTAAATCCAGTAAACTAAGACCCATGACTATTGTATGAGTACTTGAACTTTATATGGAGACATAAGAGTGGATCGGGTTCGAGTAAATAGTCAAAATGATCTATGGTACATGAATGAGGTTGGGTACCTTATTCTGGTAACACCATTGGATGCGGCCTACTCTGTAATTGTTACAAAGAGTTATAAAGTGCTACATACAATGTAATCCTAATTCGTACATATTATGATATGAGGAGTGAGGGTATCTTATGCAATGAGTTTGCATAAGATCAGGACCAAGAAATAAGTCACCCTTACTTTACTTTATAACGTTGTTCACTGTTTAAGACTGACTATTTCACCTAGATGACCTATGTAACTCGATCTTAATCTTGAGCTAACTATGAACTCCTGTTTATTGAGGATTGCCCTTAGATTTGCATAGTTGAGGGTTGGCTCAACAATATCAGCTCAATAAGACTCACATTTCAGGGGTAAGACCGGATAGATAGCTGGGGATATAGGGTGTAAGAAGGAGTTCACACTACCCAATTTAGAGATAGGAGAAAGTTTGTTCTTTCAAGTATGGAATCCAGGTCTTGAACAAAGGGCCCCACCCTCTCACTGAGCTGAGAGAATTTGGTTTGGTGATTGGATCACAGACCAGTTGTTCATTAGAGGATCAGTAAGGACTTTTGGAATAAGACGTAATCTCGGGGGTAAAACAGATATTAGACCCAGCCGTTATTACGAACAATCTGTGAAGGGTTGACTTGTTGATTATGGTTAAATCATGAGGACATAATATTTTTACAGTGAGGTGAGTGCAACTATGGGCTTTAGTGGAGTGATCCATTAGTTAACGAATGGGGATTAATTTGGTCTAATGAGTTTAGCTGATTAATCTCGGATCATTGGAGCCCATGATCTGTAGGTCCGCGAGGTCCCCCTACTAGCTCGTAACGGACTAGCTCTAGAATAACATGATAAGTTAATTTGAAACGTTCAAATTAGAATTAAGGGATTATTAATTATATGAGATATAATTATATGTTTAATTTTAGAATTAAACGAAATAGGATAATTTATATATTTAAATATAATTTAAATATATAAAGATGGATATGTGTTAAATTTAATTTAGTATTTGATATTAAATTAATTAATTTTTATTTAATAATTAATTTATGAAATCGATTAATTTTTAATTTTTAAAATCAAAATAGATTTTATAAAATCAAATTTTGATTTTTAGATAAAATTGGAAAATTGGAAAACAAAAACACAAAATGGAAAAATGGATTTTTCCATTATCCATCACTTAAGTAGCTCATGGATGAAGCATTAACTTTGCCTTGTCTTCTCCAAGCATGAGTTGCAACTCATGCAACTCTTCTCTTTTTATGTTGATCTACAATATAATGAAGAGATTGGAGTGAAAATCGGGCATGCAATCTAAAGGGTTTTAAGAGAAAAACTGGTTTGAAGAAAGGTTTTTCAACAAGGTTGTAGCAGTGAGCTTTTCTCCTTCATCCCTTGATTCAAGCTTGTTTTGAGTCCCACAACTAAATCTAGAGCACCAAAGAGAATAGTGGGGAATATTTTGAGGTGGTCTACAACAAGATATGGAGAAGATAACAGCTGGAGATGGAGCTTTGAAGAAGTTCTACAAGAGGTATGTTTTGAAACTCATTTTTTCTGCAAAATCATGCTTTATATTTTGCCAAAATTAGTGAATTTGAATGCTTAAATGATCCTTGTACTTCTGCTACTATTGATACAATCCTACACTTAGAACCATACACAAGCATGTAGTCCCTCGTTCTCCGTAGATACTTGAGGATGTTCTTAACGGTTGTCCAGTGATCTAATCTTAGATTAGACTGATATCTACTGACTATCCCCACAGTATAACAGATATCAAGTCTAGTACATAACATCACATACATTAAACTGCCCACGGCAGATGCATAGGGGATTTGTCTCATATCCTCAATCTCTTGAGGTGTCTTAGGACACTGTTCTTTAGACAATGTAACTTCGTGCCTAAAAGGCAATAAGCCCCTCTTGGAGTTATGCATCGAATACTTGACAAGCATCTTATCAATATACGATGCCTGAGACAGTGTTAGCATTTTGTTCTTTCGATTTCAACAAATTTGATTATCCAGAACAAATTGAGCCTCTCCCAAATATTTCATTTGGAATTAGGTCGCTAGCTAGTTCTTAACTATAGTCAGTAAACCTACATCATTCTCAATGAGTAGGATATCATCTACATATAACACTAGAAAAACTATTGAACTTTTGATGATCTCTTGTAGACACAAGGCTCATCAACGTTCTAATCAAAGCCATAAGATTTGATCGCAGTATCAAATCTTATATTTCAAGATCGAGATGTTTGTTTCAGTCCATAAATGGACCAATTAAGCTTGCAAACCTTTTGCCTTGGATTATGAATCTCTCGGGTTGCACCATATAAATGGTCTCCTTAAGATTGCTATTCAGAAAAGCAGTCTTGACATCCATTTGCCATATCTCATAGTCATATGAGGCAATGGATAGGAGGATCCTGATAGAATTCAACATGACAACAAGTGAGAAAGTCTCCTTATAGTCGACTCTCTCTACCTGGGTATAACCCTTTGCCACCAGTCTAGCCATGAATGTTTGCACCTTCCCATCAGCACCACGTTTCCTCTTGTAGATCCATTTACAACATATAGGTTTAACCCCATCAGGTTGATCTATAGGATCCCATACTGAATTCATATATGTAGACTCCATTTCGTGATCTATAGCTTTGATCCATTCATCTCTGTCAACATCCTCCATTGCCTTCTTGTAAGATAATGGATCCTCAACCTCGCCATGAGCTACTATAGCTAGGATTTCAGTTAAACCTATATATCGAATAGATGGGTTCGTAACCTTCCCACTACGTCAAGGTTACCTCAACACTTGAGGTGGATTTGACCTACTCGATGAACCTACTTCAACAAATCTTGTTTAGGTAATAGGCTCTTCAACAACTCTTATTGAAGATTCAATAATTTCTTTGGAAGTCTCATTCAACACAATTTTACTTCTAGGTATGTGCTCCCTCATGTGTTCTTCCTCAAGAAAAGTAGCATTTGTCGATACAAATACTTTGTTTTCTTTAGGATCAAGGAAATAACCACCTATCGTTCCATTAGGGTAGCCTACAAATAGGCATAACCTTGAACGTGGTTCGAATTTCTTAGGATTGACCTCAAGCACATGTGTTGGAGAACGCTAGATCCTAAAATGATGTAAACTAGCTTTACGACCATTCCATAACTCCAGAGATGTTTTGTCAACACTTTTGGAGGGAATGCAATTCAGGATATACGTTGCAGTCTCCACTGCATAACCCCAAAACGAGTCAGGTAAGGAAGCGTAACTCGTCATAGACCGAACCATGTCCAACAGGGTTCTATTTCTCCTTTCTGATATACCATTTTGCTAAAGTATACCAAGTGCTGAAAGTTGGGATACAATTCCATGTTCTATCAAATAGTTCTGGAAAGTCAAATCCATAAACTCTCCACCTCGATCAGATCAAAGTGTTTTAATCGTTCTATTTAATGCATTTTCAACTTCAACTTTAAATTCTTTGAACTTTTCAAAAGATTCAGACTTATGTTGCATTAAATAAATGTACCCATATCTGGAATAATCATCAATGAAAGTGATGAAATATACATAACCTCCCCTAGCTCTTACATTCATCAGACCACAAAGGTCTGAATGCACTAGCTCGAGAGATTCTTTGGCCCTATGACCTTTTCCAGTAAAAAAAACCTTTTAGTCATCTTGCCTTCAAGACATGACTCACACACAGGCAAAGAATTTTCTTCTAACTCGCTTAGAAGTCCTTTCTTCACCAACCTCTCAATCCTATTAAAATTAATGTGTCCTAGTCTTAGGTGCCAAAGTTGGGCATTTTCCTTAGGAGAGATTTTAGGCCTTTTATGTTGAGTTATGATAGTTTTAAATATCTCTATGTTATGAAGGTCATTTATTGCTAACGGCCTTAGCACATACAAATTATTTTCCAATTTAGCAGAACATATATCAACACCATTCTTAGCAATAAACACTTTATTATAAGAAAAGTTAATTTGATAACATTGTTCTAAAAGACACTTTACAGAAACCAAGTTCCTTTTTAAATCAGGAACCACAAATACATCATTCATAATGAGAAATTTGTTCTATAAAGTTAACTAGAGACCTCCCATTACCATAGCTTATACGATGTGCCTGGTTCCTACTCACATCGTCATCTCTCTAGCATCAAGTTGCCGCCAAGAACTAATTCCCTGAAATGAAATAATCTAGGCAGAATCATCATTCTCCATTAAACAAGTTTCCAAAACAATCAAATCGTATTTACCTTGTTTGGCCTTTTTTTTCTGTCAAATATCTTGGGTAGTTCCTCTTCTAGTGCCCATCCTGGTTGCAATGGAAACATTTTTCCCTGTCAACCCTTACTGGTTGTCTACCCCTTGGAATAGCAACTCCTGGGTTAGTAGCAGCCTTCCCCTTTCAACCATTCTTCTTCTTCTACCACTTTTTGGTGCCGGAGGAAGAAGGTGCAGACTTAGTTCCTGAAGTTGGACCTTTATGGAACTTTTTGGAAGATGAAACAACATTTGTTTCACCCTTCTTCTCCTTGCTTTTCAACAAGGATTGGAAAGTCTGCAACTCGTTGAACAAAGTAGTCAGGTTATAGTCAATCTTGTTCAGAAGAGCATTACTGCGAAAGAAAAAGGAAGATTTCTGGTAAAGATTCCAGAATGATGCTAACTTAACTGGCCTCATCAATGCTTGACCCATTCATTTCTGTCATGTTGAAGTGGATCATCATGTTGAGAACGTGTTCCCGAACAGATGAGCACTCTTGTATACGGGAATTGAAGAAGTACTTGAGAGCATCGTGCCTGAGCTGTGTCGACGGTTGTCCGAACATTCCCTTTAAGGACTCCATGATCTCACATGCAGTGACCATGGGCTCATGCTTCTTGGCCAAGACTTCGTTAAGGCTTGCCAAGATATACACTCGGGCCTTCTCGTTTGCCCTTATCCATCGCTCATATACTTCTTGAACATTTCGAGCAGTAGTAGGAGGTGGAATGGGAGGGCACTCCTCCATTAGGACAAAATGTAAGTCATCGATGATTAAAATCGTGTTTTTGGTGTTTTTCCAACTAGCATAGTTTTCACCAGTTAATTTGTTAGCGACAAGTAAACTTAGTGTGGCGGTAGCCATTTTATATTGCTGAAAAAGAATAAACTTAATTAAGTCTACTTGCATTAAACCACTTTTAGAAAACCAATCAAGTTTTAGCAAAATAGTCTAGTGTATCCTAAATGACATCTATTTTGCAATGATGCTTTAGTGAGGTAGGACAAAATTCATCATAGGGTGATCAAGTGCCCTTTCACTGAAATGAGACATTCTCAACCATTAGACAGAACACAAATCCTTGTAACTATAATTAATAGTCACTATTGTTTGGTCCAGAAGTTGTTAACATCCTTAACAATTATGTGTAAGTGTAACCCCTCATTTTAGGTTCTAAAATCCCGCCCTAATGAGCCAACCTTAGGGAAAAGCCTATTAGAACAAGAGACTAAAGCAACCCTATCCATTTCTGGAGATCAAATAAAACGTCATGCAAAACTGGCATCTTTTAGGAGGACACCCATGATCCCTCAAGGCAATGCATGAAACTTTATCCAACCTAATGAAAGAGGCCAAGGGATATGTTGTAACACATCCCACTCCCACTTACTATAAAAAATCTCTCCATTCACCATGGTATTAACCTACCCAAATGCCACCCGTAGGGCCTCGAGGCTGAGAGTAGATCTCACGGTGTGAACTTTTAGGGAGAAACGTGTAGAGGTTAAAGTGAAGTATCATATACCCCATTTTCCTCCCATTGAATGTTCTACCTAAGGTTAATTAACTTAGAAAATCCAGCTACTAATTTTATCTAAGTGATTGTTTAATTTGCTAAAAAATAACTCTTGCCTTTGATGATTAAACAACTTTGATTCAAGTCTTATTAAACTCTTTAACAGACTTTCATCAAATTTACATGCATATAACAAATCTATCTAATTCACCTTTCCAAGTAGGTTCCCAGGTAGGGGTGCAACGTTTTCATTGATTTAAATACCCCAACCTAGCCAGAACCAGCCTTAGATAAAAGGTCCCTTACAGATACATTGTTATATATTTAATCTTTTATTAGGAATCAATTTAATCCTATTAAATCGATTTAAAATATTAAACTTAGATTTCTAATCTCATTCGAAACATGATCTTAGGTCTATCTCAATCAAATTTTAAAACAATTTTAAAAAATGATTATAGCCTAAGGTTTGCATGCAACTTTTTATTCTTGATTTGATTCTAATTTCATTTATTATAACACTTATAAGAAATGAAACAATTAAAACTAATCATTGCAAGCTAGACATACATAAGTTATTTATAACAATTATAAATTAACCTAAGGTAGTGTCATGCTTCATGCAATGTTCATTCATTATTAATATATAACTTATATATAACTAAGTAATGAACTATGCTATAGCGTACATTCCATATAACCATTCAACCTTATATTATAACGCTTATAATATAAATGCTGCATGGATATACTATAATGCATGCATACATATACTATAACTTTTATATTATATGATGCATGAGCATGCTTTATGTGATTTAAATCATGCATACTAATATATTATAACACTTATAATATAAAATGATGCATGAAAATAAATTCATAACCGGATATTTAAACTATAAGACATACATTATGGCATATAAAATAAACATACATCACATGTATATTTAAACTAAAGTTGATGGACCGGGATAGACAATCTCAAAAATCGAAAATTAAAGGCTAACTTATTGCAAAAAAGAGTCCAATGGTTTGGAATGGGTGAACCGGGTCTTGAATCGCTCGCATTGAACCGCTCCACCAAGAACCCTTGTAGTTGATCATGTAGCAAACTCCTGATCGTCGAGCAGCGAGGTGTCGAGTATAGATGATCTTTCATATGCGATCACGTAGCTTATGACTATGCGATGAGCATGAAAGTCTATACGATTGTGTAGCGTGTGTCGAGTATCGTATACTATGCGATCGTGTAGCTAATGACTATGCAATGAGCATGATAGTCTACATGATCGTTTAGCACGCAAGCTTGCATCGAGTATCATAAATCGCACGATCGTCTACCCATCGAACACCTATGCGATATTGTAGCCAACTCAACACGATCGTGTAGTAAACTCTACACGATCGCGTAGCATTAGCTATGCTATCGTTTGGCAAATACTACACGAAACTCTACACAATCACATAACAAAATCTAAATGATCGTTTAGCTCTAGCTACACGATGCTGCAACCTTCATTTCATCTTCTCCATTGAAACGCACTGCAACCCTTCTTCTGAAGTCTCACGAGCGACTCAAAACTTAAGCAAATACAGACTTGATTGCAATTTATTTACCAAAAGTGCAAGAGCTCTTACAAATTAACTTTGTAAGAAACAGAAAGCCAAAAACAGAGACTTCTATCCCGTGAACATCCATCAACAAATCATCCACAAACATTTATCATATAAACGCAATGCAGACATTAAAACCCACCACTACTGTAAACCAATTTAATATAAAATGGAATTTGGAATCAGAACTACAACCTGGCTCAGATACCAATTGAAGGAACTCGTATTGAAGGAGATCCTTCAGCGGAAGAGGATCGTCCAAATTCCATTAATTATTGAAAACTAAATTTACAGTAAACATACAAGATATGCATTCAAAGTAAATTATAGCATGCTTGATACAAGAAAAGGGTTCAAGATACATTACCTTACCTTTGAAGACATTTTCTCTTCACGTAACTCCCTCGAACAATCACAAACTCAGCAACTTTTGAAGACCTTCTTCAAGAACTTTTTGAACCAAATAGATTGGACACTACTACAGTGTGCCTTTAGTATTCTCAGGGTGAGAACCCAGGAGTGGTGGTCTCTGACTATTTTGGTTAGGAGGGATTATTTGAGTTTGGAGGAAGAAGAAGATTGAATCACACAGAACGTTTCTGTTCATTCTCAATCGTTCTATAAAATTACAATGTCCAATCGTGTAGGAAGAAGAAAAAAACCATTTTCTTTTATTCTTTTGGCATAAAAACAATAACCACCCAGGTGGTTAGAGAGAAAAGATGATAGTTATTTTCAAAAATAATAAAATAATATAAATAAATATGACAACTAACTTATCGTATTCTGTTTATATTAAACTATATGTTATATCAAATATAACATATAACCTATTGTTTTAATAGTGTATCATATACAATATAAACTATAGTTTCTTTTCTCTATTTTATGGCAATTAATATAAATTATATTTATATTAAATTTAACAACTAGGAATTACATTCATAGATTATATATTTGAATCTCATTCAAATATTTATTTCCTCCAATTAAACTATAATATATCAAATACATTATAACAATTATATCATATATAATTGAAACGGCTTAATTATATCATATATAATTAAATCCATCTGATTAATTTGAACAATTCAAATTAACCCAAAAACTGATTCTCAACTAAATCCTTTTGAGCTACCAAAGGGACCTTATGGACCTGTAACTTGAAGCTCCAATGGTACATGAATAATTAACTAAACTCTTTAATTACATTATCCACCATCCATTAATTTTCGGGCACTCCACTAAAGACTGATAGCTGCACTTTTTGCATTACAGATATATTTTTGTATCCATTGGATATAACCAATCAATAGTACGATGAACCTTTACAAATTGCTCGTAAGTATAGTTGGGCTAAATTACTGTTTTTCCCTTGAAGTTACATCTAATTTCTCAAGTACCACTGATCCCTCTAATGAATAATAGATCATAGTCCCACTATGACTAAACCCCTCTCGGGCCGAGAAAGGGTGTGGTGCCACATTGTTCAAGACCCAGAATCAGCCTTTAAGGGAGCAATTTATCTACTTATCCCTGCTTCGGGGAAGGAGTGAATTCCCTGTTGTGTAGATGTGTTCCTTGCTCCCCAATCAGACGAATCCCCAAAATGGTAGGCTTGTTGAGTCGGTGATCTGACCACTTTTACCCATACAAATCAAAGGACCGCCCTCACAGGCAGAAGTTCACAACTCACTCAAGATTCATGTCATGTTACCTATGGTCATCCTGTGAAATGAAAATCTCTATTATGAACGGTGTTATATAATGAGGTTAAACATTTTGTGGTCTGGTCTTATACAAACTCCTTTGTATAGAATATCCCCACTCGCATATCTGATATATGAATGATCAAGATCAGATCATTGTTGTAACACCTACAAAGCGGATCATACTCGTAGTGTCACCAGGATAAGGTACCTATCCTTATCCATATACTATAGACCATTTAGGTTATCACTTAAACATGATCCACCTATATGTCTCCACATACATGTTTAAGTTACAACGATAACCTTAGATGTTAGTTTATTGGTTTGTAGTTAATGCAACTAAAATATCACATATTTTATAGACAAAGTGAATAAATTTATCATATATTATTAATCACATAAGAGTTTGTTCATACAAAGTTTACAAACTATAGGACCCTACGGGATTTAGGGGATCAACCCCAACACATACAACACAAGAAAAGCTGCTGAATTGTTGATGATTTTCTTGTAAACAAAAGACTCATCAACATTTTGATAAAAGCCATAAGAATTGATGTCCTTAGGTTATGTATAAATGGACCGATTAAACTCGCAAACCTTTTACTCTTAGCCTTAGGTTATGTATCCCTCAGGCTACTCCATATAAATGGTTTCCTTAAGATTGTCATTCAGAAAAGCAGTCTTAATGTCCATTTTCAAAATCTCATAGTCATAATATGAGGCAATGGACAAGAGTATTTGGATAGACTTCAACATGGCAACAGGTGAGAAAGTTTCCTCATAGTCGACTCCCTTAACTTAGGTATAAACCTTTGCCACAAGTCTAGCCTTGAAGGTTTGCACCTTCCCATTAGCACTTCGTTTTCTCTTGTAGATCCACTTACAACCAATAGGTTTCACCCCATCAGGTTGATCTAAAAGATCCCAAATTGAATTGAAGTACATAGACTTCATTTCGAGATCCATAGCTTTGATCCATTCATCTTTGTCAACATCCTCCATTGTCTTAATGTAAGGCAATGGATCCTCAACATCTTCATCAGCTATGGTAGCTAAGGTTTCTGTTAAACTCATATAACGAATAGGCAGGTTTACAACCCTCCTACTACCTTGAGGCTTCCTCAATGCTTGAGGTGGATGTGACCTACTAGATGAACCAACTTCAACAACTTTTGTTGAAGGTTTAGTAGTTTCATTGGAAAACTCATTCAACACGATATACAAATGGATCATGCCTTAAGTGATAACCTATATAGGTTTGTAGTATAAGGATTAAAGTAGGATACCTGATCCTGGTGACACTACGGATACAACTCGCTTTGTAGAGGTTTGCAAGTGTTGTAAACTACTACAGACGGTGGATCCTGACCATTCATGTGGAGACGTGCAAGCGGGGGTGTCATATACAAAGAGTTTGTATAAGACCAGACCACGAGATGACTAGACTCTGTATATAACGTCATTGATATTAGAGATTTACATCTCACCTAAATGACCATAGGTGACACGACCTCAATCCTGAGAGTTTGGGGAACTTCTGCCTTTAAGGGTGGTTCTATGATTAGTATGGGTGAGAGTGGCCAGATTGCCAACTCAACATGCCTACCTTTTTGGGGACTTGTCTGATTTGAGAGTTGGGAACTCAATACATAGATGGAATTCACTCTTTTCCCGAAGTAGGGATAAGTAGAGATATTACTCCCTTAAGGGCTGATTCTAGGGCTTGAACATAGTGACCACAACTTCTCTTTGGAAGAGAGGACTCAATCATAGTAGAACTATGACTTATGTTCATTAAAGGGATCAGTGGTACTTAAGGAGTTAGATCAAGAATAAGATCGAGTAACCTAGGTCATCTAGGTGAAATAGTCAGTCTTAAACAGTAAACAATGTTATAAAGTAAGACTGACTTATTTCTTTGTCTTGATCTTATGCAAACTCATTGCATAGAATGCCCCCACTCCTCATGTCATAACATGTACGAATTAGGATCACATCGTATGTAGCACTTTACAACTCTTTGTAACAACTACAGAGTAGGGCGCATCCAATGGTATTACCAGAATAAGGTACTCAATCTCATTCATGTACCATAGATCATTTTGACTATTTACTCGAACTCGATCCACTCTTATGTCTCCACATAAAGTTCAAGTACTCATACAACAGTCATGGGTCTTAGTTTATTAGATTTAGACTTTCATACAATTTATGAGATCAATAACAAGTATATTGATAATAGAAAATGTTTATCATTTTACAAACTGCGAGTTTTACGACATAAAACCCAACAATACTCCTACTTGGACTAAAACTCTAGTGGATCAATATATACAAATATATACAATATTAAGTTTACATTGAGAGAATTAAATGTACAAATACAATAAACTAGGGCATCAAAATACCCATAAATTCTCCCACTTTCCCTGGTGATACAAAACTCGTAGACCTAGTCCTACTAGGTAACCCTCGAACACTTTAGCTGAGAGAGCCTTCGTAAATGGATCAGGTATGTTTCTTTTGCTGATTTGCTTACAGCAACATACAGCTTCCATTGTGGAGTCCGCAATACAACTCTACTTGATGCTCCTCCATACAACTGCTCCTCCATTCAGAGTAAATACTGACCCCAAAGTTGATTTCCTCGAATCAATATCGGTCTGAAAGTCAAAATCAGTGCATCCAGTAAGGATCAGATCCTTAGGACCATACACGAGCATATAATCTCTCGTTCTCCGAAGATACTTCATAATATTTTTAACAGCAATCCAATGGTCATGACCTGGATTGGACTGAAATCTACTGACAATTCCTACGGCATAGCATATGTCGGGACGAGTACACAACATTGCATACATCAAACTCCCAACTGCAGATGCATATGGAATTCGATTCACCTCCTCAACCTCTTGAGGTGTCTTAGGACTCTGCTCCTTAGACAAGTGAATTCCATGCCTGAAAGGTAAAGAGCCTTTCTTAGAATTTTGTATTTTATACCTAGACAACATCTTGTCTATATAAGATGCTTAAGATAATGACAATGTTCTGTTCTTGCGATTCCGAACTATTTGGATTCCAAGAACATATTGTGCTTCTCCCAAATCTTTCATTTGGAATTTTGAAGCCAGCCATCTCTTAACGTCAGCTAGATATTCTACCTCATTCCCAATGAGTAGAATATCATCAACATACAACACTAGAAAAGTGACAGTTTTGTTGATGATTTTCTTGTAGACATGAGTTCGTCAATATTTGTTCAAAGCCATAAGATTTGATCACAACGTCAAATCTCGTATTCCAGGATCTAAAAGCTTGTTTTAATCCATAAATGGATCGATTAAGCTTGCAAACCTTTTGCTATTAACCCTATTGTATAAACCCTTCTGGTTGAAACATATAGATACTCTCTTCAAGATAGCCATTCAGAAAAGCTATCATAAAACGTGGCTATGGACAAGAGTATTCTAATAGAATTTATAATGGTAACTGGAGAGAAGGTTTCTCCAAAATCTAACCCCTCTCTTTGGGTAAACCCTTTTGCCACAAGTCTAGCTTTGTAGGTCTGTACCTTACCAACTTGGTCTTGTTTTCTCTTATAGATCCATTTGCAACCAATGGGTTTTACCCTTTCCAGTTGATCTATAAGATCCCAGAAATAATTGAAATACATAGATTCCATTTCAAGGTCGATGGCTTTAATCCATTGGTCTTTGTCCACATCATTCATTGCTTGATTAAAAGACAATGGATCCTCTAAACCATCATCTGGTATGATGACTTAAGTTTCAGTTAAACCCATGTACCGATCAGGCTGTTGCACAACCCTCCCACTACGACGAGGCATTCTCAACTCTTGAAAAGGATGTGAAGTATCAGTTTCATCAACAACTCTTGTTGACGGATCTGCTCTATCGACAACTCTTGTTGAAGGACCTGCTCAATCAGCAACTCTTGTGGATACATTTGTCGTTTCTCTGGACATTTCTTCTATTACTAGTTTACTGCGAGGTTGATGGATCTTTATATAATCTTCCTCTAGAAAGGTTGCATTTGTCGATATAAACACTTTATCTTCCTGAGGATCATAAAAGAAACCACCTTTTGTTTCTTTTGGGTAGCCTACAAATAGGCATACTTTTGAACGGTGTTCCAACTTTTTAGGATTCTACACCAAAACATGTGTTGGACAACCCCAAATCCTGAAGTGACGTAATTCCTTTACGTCCCATCCAGAGCTCGTAAGGAATTTCAGAAACGCTTTTCGAGGGAACTATGTTCAAAATATACATTACAGTCCCAACTGCGTGTCCCCAAAAAGAATTTATAACTGAGTGTAACTCATCATGGAACAAACCATGTCCAATAAGGTTATGTTTCTCCTCTCTGCCACATTGTTCTGCTGGGGTATTCCAGGGGCTGTGAATTGAGACTGAATTCCATGTTCTATCAAATTGTTCTGGAATTCTATGTCTAAATACTCACCACTTCGATCCGATCGAAGTGTTTAATTTTTTTACTTAATTGGTTTTCAACCTCAACCTTATACTCTTTGAACTTTTCAAAAGTTTCAGACTTTTGGCGCATTAGGTAAACATGCCCATACCTGGAATAATCATCTATAAAACTGATGAAATATTCATATCCTCCTCTTGCTCTAACATTTAGAGGCTCACAAAGGTCTGAGTGAATCAGCTCTAGGGGTTCTTTGGCTCTAAGACCTTTTCCAGAAAAAGATTTTTTTTGTCATTTTACCCTCAAGACAAGACTCACATGATGGTAATGAATTGTCTTCCAACTTATTTAGATGACCGTTTTTAACCAATCTCTCAATCTTAATGAGATTTATGTGACCCAGTTTCAAGTGCCAAAGATAGACATTTGGAGAAATCTTCCTTTTCTTACAAGTCCCAGCAGTTTTAAACATCTCTATTTCAACACAGCTTTGACCTCAGTCAGTTTTAACATGTATAAGTTATTTCCTAATTTTTCAGAGTAAATCTGTTTATTTCCCATTTTGATGAACACTTCACCATTTTCGAAATAAACTTTATAATTTTGTTCTAGCAAACAGGAGACAGAAATTAGATTCCTTTACATAGAAGGAATATAATATACATTTTTCAAATAAATGTACTTATCTTCTATAAATAACTTCATATCTCCCACTGCTTTGGCTGAAACAATCTCTCCGGTCCTTACCTTAAAGATTATTTCACCTTCAGTCAACTGTCTCCAGGAACTTGTTTCCTGTGAGATAGTACATACATGATTAGCGGCACCTGAATCAATTATCCAGATTTTATCGTTTTCCATTAAACATGTTTCGATAACAAGTAAATCATATTTATCTTGTTGTTCGAATTCAGCATTTTCATCTACATAATTCATAATTTGAGATGAGTTGGGAGATAGAGGACATTCCTCTGTTAAAACTCTTTTGGTATAATGAACCGCTAGTAATTTGTTTGTCGATTTGATTTTACTGTTATGTACATCGGAAGTGAGTATACTAGAATTCGACATGCTGATAAAATTCAAACAAAATCTAATTAGCAAATTGTAACTAAATCCAAATTCAAGTTTTAACAAAAAGTAATAATGTACCCATAACCATTATTTATTTGCAACAATATTTTAGTGAGTCAGAATATGCGCTACCGTGGGGTAGTCAGATACTCCTTCACTAAAACAAACAATTTTGACCAAACACTATCCCCGGAATAACTCTTATTCCTATAGTTGTTTAGCTATCGTTTTCGGTCAAGATCTTTACTAACAACTTAGTAATTCTTGTAAGTGTGACCTGCCATTTTCAGATCCTATAGGACGGTATGAATTTGCCTCCGAAATAGAAGACAACATCCAAGACGAAACTATCAGACCCTATTCATTTTACTAAACCCTGGGTTGTTTTAAATCCTATGTTACAACCATCTGTGGGGATAGCCGTCGCTAAACGACTAGCAAAGGGTCGCCTAAAGCAAACCAGCAGGCGCAACATAGGAATCTCACAGTTCAGACTAATGGAGGAGACCGTAGGATATATTGACACATATTCTTCACCCACTTAATATGAACTACTTCCTTCGTTTTGACTCATACAAAACACTGTCCGTAAGGAGGCCACTTCTCGGGTGACATGAAGCAATCTCACGATGTAAACTATTTGGAGACGTGGCAGTTGAAATCTATTTATCGTATAATAGATTTATGTTTGAACAACTTCCTCTTATTCACCAAAATCTAGGTTTAAGCTAAAAATACTTTCCGTAGGGAGATCACTCCCATGGTGACACGAAGTACCGCTTAAATCTGGATTTTGAACTCTTAGAGACATGAGAACTAAAAATAACGTATCGTATATGTTATTAATCTCCCACTGAAGTTTTCTAATAACTTTATCATATAGAAGTTATTAAACTTCCACTGAAGTGTTCTATTTTGGGTAGATTTATACTTAGGTTCTTTTCGACTAATAAAACAACCCTAAGTCTATGTGGTTTATCCAAGTATAACTCTTATGATTGGATTTTAACCTACGATGTCTAGGTGATAAACCATTTTATTACCCCACATCACTCACGTATGCTCATAAAACCGGTTACCAACGCTCAACAATTCGGCCATAATCCCCAAGTAGGAGATGTTTCGTAACCCATCAATTTAAGTACCCCCAGCCTTACACAGGATTATATACCGGTTGAGTTTGTAACCTTGGTTTTATAAGTTTTAACAATTAAAACAGGTGGTCAACCTACGTGAGCATGTAACTATTGTTTATGGATTTTAAATGTCTAACCCAATTTTATAACAACATATAAAACTTTAGACATGCTAAATATCCACAACATACATGAGGCATTCAACATTTAATATAACATTTATATTAAATAAGTGAAACCCTAACATGCATACTATATATTATAACAATTATAACATACTTTCAATGCATGTTACATGCTTCCTATGGTGGGATTTTAAATCTAAATGGCATACTATATGCACATACAAGACTTATTTAATTATAACATATATCAAATGCATAAATAATTAAACACAGACTGATATAGTTTTAGTTTTGGCAAAAACAAGCAAACAGAAGCCTAACTATTACAAAACAGCATCCGAACCGCTTCTGGGCCGCTCGAACCGCTCCAAAACGAACTCAAGTATCTTGAAATGGACTCGAACCGTCTGAACCGGACCAGCCAAGAACCATTCGAAGCTGAGCCGAACCAGACCACAAGAGAACCGATCGAATCGGCAGCCCTTGCACATGTTCAACATCTCGCTAAGTCTCATGGTTTAGTAATGACGACCATCGTCTATCATTTTGCCAGATCGTTTAGTAAATCCTTGATTGTTTAGTGGCGCAAAAGGTAAACGATCGTTTAATGCCATCGCATAACATTCAACACATCGCCTAGCTGCCGCACAAACGTATGCGATCGCGTAGTGCTATCGCATAGCCTAACACCCGCATAGAGGTAAACGATCGTGAAGTGCTATCGCATAGCAACTCAACGCATCGCCTAGCTCCCGCATAGAGGTAAACGATCACATAGTGCTATCGTATAGCAACTCGACGCATCGTTTAGCTCCCGATCAAAGATAAACGATCGAAGTAAGCGATCGCTCAAGGCTATTGTATAGCTCTTCATCGAATCGCTTAACACCATCATCTAGCACTGCATGTCATCATTTTAGTATCCGCGTAGCTAAATGATCGTTTAACTCCATCGTATAGAATATCATCGCGTTGTTCATCATCATAGGTAAGCGATTTGTTTAGTTCCATCGCATAGAAACTTCAACGCATTGTTTAGCAATATGTCTACATGATCGCTTAGCTCCACATCTAAACGATTGCTCAGTGCTATCACGTAGCACTTCATCGCATCGCTTAGCGCGCATCGTTGCTAAACGATCGCTTAATGCTATCGTATAGCAAATTGAACGTATCATTTAGCTTCTGCATGTACACGATCGTCTAGCGTTCAACATCACAGCGACTAGTGCCCACTGCTATACGATCGTCTAGCTTTTCTTCACATCATGTAGCGTCTGGAGCTAGACGATCATTTTGCAACTAGAACCTCAGCGACGATAAGAACAGATGCTGATTTTCTAGAACTGCAACACGGCCTCTTCACTTATTTCTTCGATTTACAGCTTAATTTCAACTCTAATGACTCCAAATAAATTACAGACTCTTGGGAACACATTAAAGCTCATCAATCAAGAGCCAATTACAAATTTAAATGAGAAATAAAAGAGAATTAAACAGCCAAAACTCAGAAAACCATATCAGTGCATCAGTTTTATATTTCTCATATAAAACACCCACCAAATTAAAATTAAACCAAATTGAATGCTTATTTGATGCTCTAATACCAATTATAGGATTGTAACAATAGCAGAAGAAGCACAAGGATCATCTAAGCACTCAAATTCACTAATTTTGGCATAATATAAAGCATGCTTCTACAAAAAAAATGGGTTTCAAGATATACCTCTTGTAGAACTTCTTCAAAGCTCCTTCTCAAGCTGCAATCTTCTCCAAATCTTATTGTAGACCACTTCAAGATATTCCCCACTATTCTCTTGGTGCTCTAGATTGAGTTGTGGGACTCAAAACAAGCTTGAATCAAGGGATGAAAGAGAAAAGCTCACTGCAACAACCTTGTGAAGAACCATTCTTCAAACCAGTTTTTCTCTAAAAAACTCTATAGATTGCATGCCCGATTTTTACTTCAATCTCTTCTGTATATCAACATACAAAGAGAAGAGTTGCATGAGTTGCAACTCATGCTTGGAGAAGACAAAGGCAAAACATTGCAATATGTGTGAGCTAGTTAGGTGATGGATAAAGGAAAAAACCATTTTTCCATTTTATGTTTTTGCTTTCCAATTTTCCAATTTTATCTAAAAATCAAATTTTGATTTAAAAAATCTATTTGATTTTCAAAATGAAAAATTAATTAATTTCATTAATTAATTATTAAATGAAACTTAATTAATTTAATATCAAATATTAAATTAACTTTAACACATATCCATCTTTATATATTTAAATCATATTTAAATATATAAATTCTCTTATTTCGTTTAATTCTAAAATTAAACATAATTATATCTCATATAATTACTAATTCCCTTAATTCTAATTTGAACGTTTCAAATTAACTTATCACACTATTTTAGAGCTAGCCCATTACGAGCTAGTAAGGGGACCTCGCGGACCTACAGATCATGGGCTCCAACGATCCGAGATTAATTGGCTAAACTCATTAGATGAAATTAATCTCCATTCGTTAACTAATTGGTCATTCCACTAAAGCCCATAGTTGCACTCCTCTCACTATAGATATATTATGTCCACATGATTTAACCATAATCAGCAAGTTGACTCTTCATAGGTTGTTCGTAATAACGGTTGGGTCAAATATCTGTTTTACCCCCGAGATTACGTCTTATTCCTCAAGTCCTCACTGATCCTCTAATGAACAACTGGTTTGTGATCCAATCACCATACCAAACTCTCTTAGCCCAGTGCGAGGGTGGGGCCCCTTGTTCAAGACCTGGATTCAGTACTTGAAAGAACAACCTCTCTCCTATCCCTAAATCGGGTAAGCGTGAACTCCGTCTTACACCCTATGTCCCCAGCTATCTATCCGGTCTTATCTCTGAAATGGGAGTCTTATTGAGTCGGCGCTATTGAGCCAACCTCAACTATGCAAATCTAAAGGCAATCCCCAATAAACAGAAGTTCATAGTTAGCTCAGGATTAAGATCGAGTAACCTAGGTCATCTAGGTGAAATAGTCAGTCTTAAACAATAAACAACGTTATAAAGTAAAAGTGACTTATTTCTTGGTCCTGATCTTATGCAAACTCATTGCATAGGATGCCCCCACTCCTCATGTCATAACATGTACGAATTATGATCACATTGTATGTAGTACTTTACAACTCTTCGTAATAACTACAGAGTAGGCCGTATCCAATGATGTTACCAAAATAAGGTACCCAAACTCATTCATGTACCATAGATCATTTTGACTATTTACTCGAACTCGATCCATTCTTATGTCTCCACATAAAGTTCAAGTACTCGTACAAAAGTCATGAGTCTTAGTTTATTGGATTTAGACTTTCTTACAATTTATGCGATCAATAACAAGTATATTGATAATAGAAAATGTTTATCATTTTACAAACTGCGAGTTTTAGGACATAAAACCCAACAATATTTGAATCATATTTAAATATTTAGATCTTCTCAAAATGAACTTTATATTATAATATATCAAATATATTATATTAATTATATCACATATAATTAATTTAAATTATTATATCATATATAATTAATTCCCTCCATTAATTTGAACAATTCAAAATAATCCAAAAATTAATTCTCAATAATCCCAGTTGAGTTATAGAAGAGTCATTACATTGTTGGTTGGTTATATCCAATGGACATAGAAATATATTGGTAGTGTGAAGAGTGCAACTAGTTGTCTTTAATGGAGTGGCCAATAGTTAATGGATGTTGAATAATTTAATTAAAAGAGTTTAATTAATTAGTCAAGTATCATTGGAGTTTCAATCTACACATTCATAAGGTCCCCTCTATAGCTCAACTGAGATTATTAAGAATTAATTTGAATTGTTCAAATTAATTGAGGGAATTAGTTATATGTGATATAATTAATTTAACTTAATTATATATGATATAATTAATATAATGTATTTGATACATAACAGTATAAAGTTTAATTGAGAGGAAATAAATATTTAAATATGATTCAAATATTAATTATATGAATGAGATTCACATAATTAAATTTAGTATAAATGTGATTTATATTAAATATCATATACGTAAGAGAATAAAACTATAGGTTATATTATATTTGATACAATATAAACTATAGGTTAGGTGTTATATTTGATATAACATATAGTTATATATATAAATATATATATATATATTATTTCTTAATTAAATTAAATTTATTAATTTAATTTTAAATTTCAAAATTACTCCCTCCCCTTAATTTTCTTTCATCAGACATGGAAGTGAGGGTTACCAGGGAATGATCTTCTTCTCTCTCCAATCTTTTATGCAATTGAACGTTGATATCTGTTTTTTCTCTCCCACTAGATACACATAAAGTTTTTTTTTCTTCTTTTCCTCTCTTTTTTTCCCCTCTTCCTAAAAGAAATTAGAGCTCACACACTTATGAGAAATTCTTATCCCAAAAGAGAATACGGAGGTCTCACTTATGGTGGTGGCCATTTTTGGATCGTGACTGTTCGAGGACGGATTTCGTGAAGAAATTGGTTTCTTCAAGGGTAAGTTTGATCCAACCCTTTCTCTTTTTTTTTTTTTCTTTTTTTAAAAGATGCATATTGTAATGTTTATTTTTATGCATAGTTTATGTACTGTAAATTTTCAATTATGTGAAAACATGGGATCGATCCCACTTTCGCAATGGACCTTAGGGGTTCTTCACTATCCACCTAATGTTTCTCCACAACTTTCATGTGTTTGACCTTGTTGCTCCCTCTACAATAGGTATGTTGATGGACTGAGTCAGGGGTTCATAGATTCTCCTTTTGGTAGTTGTGTTCTACAATATCTGTCTACTAAACTCAAAGAGATTGATGATGAGCTACTGAAGCCACAGAACCGGAGAGATTGCGATTTGGCTGTTATAAACAATACGTTGGAGTACATAAAAGAAGTCTGAGACAAGCCTCCATACTGAGCTCTGATGGAGTTGATGATCATATCCTGTAGTTGTTGGACTGACAAGAAGGCAATAGAAGTTGATTGTAGCGATTGGTTTTCCTACAACACGGTCTTCCCTTTGTTATTGGCTTTAACAGTAAAAGTTTGACCCGACTCGGCAGCTTCACGAGCCTGCATCTATTCTCTTAAGACAACGATTTCTAATCTTGCTCCTCTATAGTTTTCATTAGAAAATTTATCTTCCTTTCCATCTCTGCCATGGCCGACTCAACCGTTACATCAACCATCCTAACGACACTATATTAAAGTGTGATTCTTTCTCTGATCGATCAGATTCAGGAGTAGAGTTTTCAAACAAGGGATTTTCTCTAATAGCGATCCCACCTTTAAGAAATTCCATCAACGGTTCCTAAATTTTCTCCGTGGTGACAGAGCCTTTTTCTTACTCATGCAAAATCTTCTTTGAGTGACTGTGAGTGACAAGTCCCATGTAGGAGTCATTTGCAGCAATAGCTTTGTATGTAACTTTATTTGGTGCCATTTGTTGATTTGTTGACTTAGATGATGAGAGAGAGATGAGAGGTAGAGATATCCTACTGGGCATGCCAATTTGTTCGCATGAGGTTTTTAGAGAAACTTGGTTCGTGGAGTTGAACTATTTGATGCGTTGTGATTTGATTTCTAACACTTGATCCCCTGATTCTCTCTCAGTTGGATGCATGCGTTTAACTTGAAGAAGCGAAGCGCTTGACAATTTTGAAGTCAAAGTCTTAGAAGAGTCTTTATGTCTTTAAGGAACTGTGCAGCTTCAGAAGTCTAGGAGTTTTCTGGTTGTTGGTGAATTCTCTCTGAACTCTCTGGAATGTAGAATTGCTGACCTCTACAAATAAAGAAAACTTCTCTATTTATTGAGTTCCCAGGTGGGCTTTGTGGGCTTGGACTTGGTTGGTCTATGGGTCTAGCCCTTGGGCCCAATTAGTTGGTTTTGGGACACATATCAACTCCTAATTGGTCCCAAATTTGACGATTTGAAATTTCGTCATTATTTTAGTAAATGACGTGGCAATTTGTGATTGGTCCAAAATTTCTCCTTCAACACTAACTTTTATTAGTTTTTTATTCTGCCTTAAAAATATAAGCTAAAGGGGAAAAAAATTCTTTTTTATTGGCTTTATATTTTTCCAATGTCTTGGTTTTTGCAGTTGTTATATCAAAAGTCTTAACATCGAGTTTAGACATCAGAATATTTTTTCCTAATCTGAAAAATTTTGGCAGATTGATATTGTTCGACATTTTCCTTTATTGCAGCGCAACTTATTTTCTCCTATATGGGAGATGTTTCCTTTTCTGTATTTTTCTATAAAAGGAGATGTCTTGGTATGATTTTAAAATGAGAGGAGTTATTATTATGCCGATTTGGTTTTTTAGAGTAAGATGATTTTTGTACTTTAACCAAATTGTTCTACATTGTATACTTACTTGTTGTTCATTATTCCATTGTGCAAGTTCTTCATCCATTGATTACAATACTTTGAAGATTATCACAGCTTAGAAGGAGTTTAAGTCCTAGCTGCCAAAGAAAGGATTCTCAGTCTTAGGAGGAGCCTAAGATTCAGTTTTGAAGAAGGGAGTTCTCCATCTTAAGAGGATCTTTAGTTTCGAAGAAGGGAGTTCTCCATCTTAGGGGAATCTTAAGATTCATCAGTGAAGGGAGTTCACTAACTTGAAGGGAAGATATATTCGTAGAAGGAGTCTCATCACTAATATCAAGTTTAGGGGGAGCTTAAGTACATTTGAGAGAGAGTCTCACATCTAGGGGAAGCCTAAGTGATCTGGGAGTTGAGCTCTATGTGAGCCAATGTAGTAATCGGTGTATTACAGATAAATAGTATATTATACATTGCTTATCTCATCATTATTAGTGGACTATCTTTCACGGGCACACGACCCTCTAGATGTAGGTAGTTTATCATCGAACTGGGTTACCAATACTTGTTAATGCTTTCTATTTAACATCTAAATTTCAAGTGTTGAGTCCTACTAACACTTTTTAAATCCAACCACACCCCTTCCACCACCACCCCCCCCCCCCCCCCCCGCGTTTCGTAAACCACGCTCGTTGTCTTCTGATTTTCATCTCAAGCTATGGTATAGACGGAGTTTTCTTCCTTTCGTCATAAATCCAGAAAAGGGTAGCTGGTGCCCTTTTCTTCTAATATTCAAAGCTCCTTATTAAAAGAAATGGAAGAACAAAAGTTGTATGGATCCAAAAAAACAACATGGATGGACAGGAACTAAAAAAGAGATATTGAAGTAGTTCAGACGATTCAAATTGAAGATAAAATTAAGTCAGAAGATCAAATAAAATCTTTAAACTTTTTATTCGATACAGTTATAGTTCCTTACAGCATTAAAGCAAGTCGTCAAAACTGAATTAGAATAAGAAAAATCAATAAAACAAAATTCATCGATGGTCATACAAATTAATTGACGAGTTAGAACAACAAGAAGGAGAAAGCTAAGAAAGGATGACAGGAGATCATGAAATTAAATAAAATTATTTAAAATAATGTTATTTAAAAATATTCATTTATTGATATTTTAAGTGTTTAAATAATTAATCGATATAACAATATATTAAATAATTAAATTTAATTACGACTACATTGCTTGTTTTTGTTTTTGTTTTAATTTTTTCTAAGGAACTACATTACTTGTTCTCTTACATTTGATTAAATAATTATTTAGTTTTAGTTTCTATATACAAAATTAGTAAATCAAACATATTTATTAAACTTTCAGACATTAATTATCCTGCAAATCCAAACATAAACATTAATTATCCTAAACATTTAATAGTCATATCCATAAAACAATATTTGCTATCCAAGTCGTCTCTTTTGAGTTTTTTACTCATATTTTCTTTTTCAACAAAGAAATTTATAAATTTTAATTCTTATATTTCTCTCATATGTTCAATGGTGTATATTTGCTGGCATCCTAGAATAATTTCTTATGACCTTAAGAGCAAAGGTGCCTTGACATCACTTTCTTATCAACCAATTAGTTACGTTTCATTTTCATTGTTTATTTCTTTTCTTTTTTTTTCCCTCTTCAAATTAACAAAACTAAAGTAGTATTTAATTTTCATCTTTAGTTTTTCTCTTTTTTGCGTCTACGAAATGGCAAGAATATTAAAGTTGTTATTGCAAACTCTATGTTTGCCAATTGCTACCAAATTACGCGTGCTCACTTAAAAGAGAGGAAAAAAAACACGACAAGAGTGTTATTTCTTACATGTTAAGGTCGTAACCATTTTATTTCTTTTTTTTAATTAAGGCTTCATCACCAAATTTCTTTATTTATTATCTACTTTTCATCAATGGTTTAAAAAACCAAACCAAATTTTGAAAACTAAAAAAAGTATTTTCAAAAAATTGTTTTTGTTTTTTGAATTTGACTAAGAATTTAACCATTATACTTAATAAAAATGCAACTGGTTATCAGAAATGTGGATTAAATAGAATTAATTTTAAAAAACAAAAACAAAAAACCAAAAAACCGGTTACCAAATGGGACCTAAGTTATCGATTACTTAAATTGTATATTTGATTCTTTTAGGGCATTTGAGAGAACTATGCATGCTAAAACTATAATAATCACCTCTTACTATAGTGCATACTATTTTGTAGTCTCCAATTACCTATCATCCACTATATTTCAAAATCTCAATTTACTACAGTATTTACTATTTGCTATAGATTTTACTATTTTACATTCATAATTTTTTTTATTATTTGCTACAGTATTTAATATTTCCTCCTCAAACTGAAATAATTTACACCTTAAACACAAATTATTATAACCCAAACTAAAATAATCAACACCCCAAATACAAACTATTATAACACAATTATAATAATCTAGGTGGATTATAATAATCAACTTCTTACTCAAACACACCCTTAGTCTTCTAAATTCTCATGCTATTTCTTTCATGACTATGTTTTATTTAATTATTACCGTTAATGTTACTCATACAATGATTGACCAAATATTGATTGATGTGTTATGATTAACAACTAAATGTACTAAGAGCGTCTATTTCGACACAATTAAATAGATAATAGAGGTGTTCAAAAAATTTGATGATATGAAAACAAAATCAACCCCGCCTAACCTACACAGTTTAGGTCAAATTATCAACTCATTCTAGTTGAATTAGGTTAAACTAAATGAAAATTTTATCAGCTGGGTTGGTTTATAGGTTTACCTAAAATATTCCAAACCAACCCAAACTTATTAGTAATTTTAAAATGTATTTTTATATTACCTTCTAAAAAATTTGTGACTTTTTTTGTAAATTTATTCTTTAACAACTTCTAGAAATAATTCTTTTTAGAAGCTCTAGAAAGAAAAAATTCATAGGAATTACGTTGCTAATCTTAATTATATATGAAATTAATTAAATAAATTTTTTACATATAATATTTTACCTCTTTTAGAAAAAAAATAAATAAAGACTCGAGTAACCCAAACCAACCTAAAAAGTTTTTATGGTTGGGTTGGATCATTATTTAATAAGAGTTCTTTGAGTTGAAGAAACTTACAAATCCAACTATTGGATTGGGTCTAAAAAGTATTTCAATTCAACACACAAACACCCTTAATCGATAAAATATCTATTATCATCTTAAAGATAAATAATTTGATCTCACGTTAACTGAGAATCATAAATGATAGTGATGAAATAATCACAATTTACAAATAACAAGTAACACGAAATTGAAAGTTTCTAAAACACAAGTATAAAAATTCAGATACTAAATGAAAAATTTTATGGGTTATTAAAACATTTTATGAGGTATTCACAAATTTCGATGACATGAAAACTCAAACAACTCAGTCTAATTTACACGGTTTAGATTAGATTATCAACTTATTCGGATTAATTGGATTAAACTAAATGAAATATTATGAGTTTGATTGGTTGTCTACCTAAAATATTCCAAATCAACCCAAACTTATTATTAATTTTAAAATGTATTTTTATAATACCTTTTAAAAAATTTGTGATTTTTTTTTTTTTATAATTTATTCTTCAACAATTTCTAGAAATAATTCTTTTAGAAGTTTAAGAAAGAAAAAATTCATAGTATAATTTGGAATTAATTTGCTAATCTTAATTATATATGAAATTAATTAAATAATTTTTTTACATTTAATACTTTATCTTTTTTAGAAAAAAAAATAAAGGTTCGAGTAACCCAAACCATTCCAATCCAACCTAAAAAGTTTCGTGTTTGATTCATTATTTAATAAGAATTACTTGGGTTAAAGAAATTTACAAATCAAATCATGGGTTGGGTCTAAAAAGTGTTTCAACCCAACCCACAAACACCATTAATCATAAAATATCTATTATCATCTTAATGGTAAATAATTTCATCTCACATTAATAAAAAATAAACGAGAATCATAAATGATAAGTGATGAAATAATCACAATTTAAAAATAAAAAGTAACACGAAATTGAAAGTATCTAAAGCATAATTATAAAAATTCCGATACTAAACTTGTGATCTAACATTTATATTTCAAATTTATACACGAAATTTCAAAATATAACTTTTTTTTAGTTCAATAACTTGTGGCGTATAAGAGATTTAAATATCTAATTTTTTAGTCAAATATATAATTTAATTAGTTGATTCGGTGTGAAAAAGAAGTGAGTGTTTGCATTGCTATTGAAACTGATATATTTGTATAATAATTTAAATATTCAACCTCTTAAGCAAAACTCACCCTAATTAATTCTCACTCTAAATACATTCCAACATTTAACTTCACAAAACAAAATAATTGAGGAAATGTTAAACACTGATGTTTGCTACAGTGACCGCGGATATATGATACTAAAAAAAGTCTTTTTTAAACTATACCTTATAATTTTTAGGTTAAATTATAAAATACCGAATAAATAAGAATAATAGAGTTTTCATTTAAAAAAAAAAAAAAAAAAAAAAGTAAAAACAGGTGCATGTGAAACTATTTAAAAAAAATAGAACATTTTTTCTATCTTCTAGAAAAATGCATCTCTTCAAGAGACGAACTCAATTTGAAAATTAACAAAAATATTGATTGGAGTGTTAAACGTAACTGTTCATACGAAATATGAGTTTAGAATAGTGACACCATATATTTAATTATTTCTTTTCTTTTTAAAAAATAAGAATGGTAATTAACTATTGTTTTATTTTAAAATTTGTTACTAAAAATATATATTTTCAGAAATTATCTTTAATAAAAAAGTTACAAATATAGAAGACTATAATTAATCTATCAAGAAGTTCTATACATTTTTTATAGAGAAATTATATGGGCACGGTTGAATAAGGTTTTTCAGTCAATTAATTGTCACGTCATCTTAATGACATCTCAATTTATTACATTTAAGATAAATAAAAAATCAATTGTGCTCTTAAATTGAAAATTGAAACTAAAACACATAACACATAACATCTGATCACAAAGATAGGCTAGATAGCATATATATTTTCACTTATAAAACTAGTGTTATCACATAAATGTATAATTAATAGATAAAGTAATAATATGATTTTAATTTAATAAAATAATAGTTAAAAATATTTAAAAAATTAAGATAATAATTGTTTCAGTTTTGTTTTTTTATAAATGTTATAATTTAAGATTTTCTATTTATAAAACATGGTATATTAATTGTATTTTAGTTGATTTGAATGTTATATTATTTTTTTTTCTAAAGTTACAATTTTAAATATTTTAGTATTTAAATTATAATTTAACTATTGATATTTTAGTATAAAAAATTGATTTTATCTATCATAATAATAAATAAAACTTAGAAATGGCTTGATATATTAACAAAATTATAACTTTTTATATTATAAGAGTGTCAGTATAGTTTTTTTACTATAGAAAAATTATAAATTTTTTTTGATATATTAATTAGGTCTTTTTATATTTGTAACTTCTGTTACACAAAGAAACATAAAATAGTTTTGAAGTTCAAAATTATACGTTAACAAATTAGAGTTTTCTTTGGAGAAAAAAAAAACATATCGACCTCATTAGTGAATGAAAAATAGAGAGCTTGCCACAATTGCAAACTTCTATTTAATATCAAGGATTTATAAGAAAATTATTTTAAACAAGAAGAGAATCGTTAAGTTTTAACCTACGTTCAAATATCCATTAATTTTTTTTTTTATAATGACATTGATTTTTAGATGAACACGAGATGCATTCTATTAAACACAAAAAAAAAAAAAAAAATGGTCTACTTTTTTAAATAGTTTTACATGCATCTACTTTTACCAATTCTGTTTTAAAACTATATTATTCTTCTTATTTATCCTATAAATGTCTTTCAACGGTGTCATTTCTTCCAAAACTATCCACATACTTTCGGAAGAAGGAATAATATTTCTGAACTTTTATAAATGTTTCAAAATTACTTTTGGAGTAGTATTCTTTACAATTTTGCATGAAAATTAAAATATGAAATGGTGCGACAGTGACTTAAAAAGAAAATTTAGATCAATCCCATCGGCTTAAGTCATCTTCACATCATTCTAAGTATGAATTTTTTGTTTGAAATTCTAAAGAAATTCTATTCCAATTGTAGTTTTGAAACATTTATGAAAGTTCAAGAGTAATATTGCAACTTTTGAAAGTATAGAAGTATTTTTAAAATAAAGGATAAAGTTCACGAATATTTGTTATAATTTAGCCTAATGTTTAATGTGTCTTTGGTCAAAGAGTAGGCATTGGGGAATTGAAGTTGTTTGGCCTAGCCGGTTGGGGAGTTGTTTTTTTTTTTTTAAAAAAAAAAAAAAAAAAAAAAAAAAAAAAATTGGTGCAAACTTTATGACAATCAAGCTCATTTTGTCAATTTCTTATAAACAAGTATTAATTTCACGATTTATTAACTATTTACATTGTGGATGAATGACTAAACAATTTCTTAAATTTAACAACTGGATTAAACAAGTCTATCTCTCGTCTCAAAGGCTCCCAAGGGGACGTCTGGAGCAAAGACTATGTTAAGATTATAATATTTATCTCTTGCTATAATACATACTACTTTGTAATCTTCAATTAACTACAATCAACATTATTTTAGAACTCTCATTTGTTACCGTATTTACAATTTACTACACTTTTTACTATTTCATGTTCATTATTGTTTTATTATTTATCACCAGGTTTAATATTTCCTCTTAAAGCTAAAATAATTTATATTTCAAACATATATTATTATAATCAAAAGTATAATAATCTATATCCAGACACATTATTATAATCCATCTAGAATAACCTAGAGCTATAATAACAATTTTCGTAAGAATTTGTAAATAACTTTCAGATGTATGCAATATTTGTCAAATAGTAATCAGATTGTAACAACTTCATTATTACTATTATTTGACTGTGTGAGAATCGATTTCTGACTCCGAGATAGATAGCTTTTAATTTTATTGCATTACAAAATTTTTGATCAAAGAGAGAGGAAAAAAAAAAAAAGAAAAAACCCATGTGATTCGGGGGAGAATTTGTGAAAACTTGCAAAGAAAGTTGAAACTACAAAGGAAGGGGAGCAGTGATACAGAGAAAACGCATAAACACAATAAACAGACAGCTATTAGAAAGCTTCCTGAATTTGGTTTCTATTCTTCAAAAGAAACCGATTCCTTCTTCTCTTTCTTTTTCTCTGTAATTTCGTAGTACCCATTTTTCTCTGTTTTTGGCAATACAACAAAAAAGTGGAAGCGAATGATGCTGAATACCAACCCATTTGCCAAAGCAAAGCACAGAATAAAGTAGAACAACAAAAAGGGTAACAATCATCTTCTTCCTCCCTTCGCATCTCCTTTCATAAAATCCCATTTCAGAACAACAAGAACAAGAAGGAAAAGAAAAAGGGGTTCTCCATTTCTTTCTCCTTTTTCCGCCATGGGTCTCTGCTTCACCAGAACCCGCGACATTCCAATCGACTCCTTCTCCTATGCCTCAGACCCATCTCCGCAAATCAAGCCTCATTCTCAAGACCCACCAAACCCAAACC
Source organism: Benincasa hispida (assembly GCF_027475165.1). Taxonomy (NCBI): domain Eukaryota; kingdom Viridiplantae; phylum Streptophyta; class Magnoliopsida; order Cucurbitales; family Cucurbitaceae; genus Benincasa; species Benincasa hispida. The sequence goes on from NC_143486.1 coordinate 68,292,464, forward strand.
CAAAACCACCGCCAAAGCCGCAACCGATTCCCTCTTACAAGTCCGTTCCGCGGTCGCAGATTGGCCCACTCACCGGCCGTCCTTACATCAACATAACCACACTCTACGAACTCCACAAGGAGCTGGGTCGAGGTCAGTTCGGTATTACTTATCTCTGTACCGAGAAAGCCACTGGTCTTAAATACGCTTGCAAGACGATTTCCAGGAGAAAAATGGTGAATCCGAAGGATATTGAAGATGTGAGAAGGGAGATTTTGATTTTGCAGCATTTGACTGGGCAACCCAATGTCGTGGAGTTTAAAGGGGCGTATGAGGATAAGAGGAATTTGCATCTGATTATGGAGCTGTGTTCTGGCGGAGAGCTTTTCGATCGGATTATTAAGAAGAAGAGTTACTCGGAACGAGAAGCGGCGTCGATTTGTAAGCAGATTTTGAACGTGGTTCATGCTTGTCATTTCATGGGGGTTATGCACAGAGATTTGAAGCCTGAGAACTTCCTGATGGTCAATGAAGACGACGATTCGCCGATTAAGGCTACCGATTTTGGACTCTCTGTTTTCATTGAAGAAGGTTCGTCAGTTTCCACTCCCAATTCTCTTGTGCATTTCTTTTGATTGTTAACTGAAAATTGTTTTGAAGCACTGTGTATGTTTTATGTATGAACTTGAACTGAGAGCTCTTGAAAATGGCATTCGAATTGGAATGTCTGTATTAAGCAAGCCGTATGGGGAACGTTGAAAATCACCGTTGACCAAATCAACCAAGAAAACGACTGGTCAACCAAGTCAACCACTTCATTTAGCTTCATAACATTTACTTCTACCAATTAACTTAAGTTTTTTTTGTTTAGCTTAAGTTTTTAGATTGATGGTTGATTTAAATGTGTTATTTACTTTTTTAAATTTACACTAACATCGTTGGTAACCATTTGGGATTTGACTTACTTTTAGTTTTCGAAAATTTAAGCCTATTTCTTGCCTTAAATATTTCATTTTTTTTTTAATTTAAAAAGTGGGACTTTTTTTTTTTTTTTTATTCCTAAACTTTCATAAATGTTCCATTACATTTTAAAAATTAATAACATATGAGAATGAAAATTTGAGCCTTTTTATCTTTTAATTGAGGTTATGTGATATATAAAGTTATGCATTGTTACCTTATTTATTGAGCTATGCTTAGATTTACATAATTTAAATAATAGTATACTAGTAATAAAAATTCTAAATAATGAATTTAAAAAAAAAAAAGATAAATTTATATTGCAATACCGAAGATACTACAATATTCCATAGTCTTCAAGAGGGCTACTTTCTCTCAATATTTTCCACAGGAAATCACTACAAAATTCTTCATTACCCTCCTCTTGACTCACTCCCACTAAAGGCCTTAACAACCTTATTATCTAATTACTAATATGTCTCTTCTAATAACCATACTAATATTCTACTAACGTTCCTGTTATTTTCCTAACTATGGATGTTACAGTATATTGATCAATTTAAATATAATTAGTTGATTAAGGTATATGACCTCAACCAAAGAATTCAAATTCTTTTATCCAATATCTTGTTGCACTTAAAAAATATAAAATAAAATGATCACGAGATATCACGGAAGAATTTATTAAGGTAGGTAAGACCAAAATAAGATTTAAAACTTTTTGTTCCCATTAATCATATTAGGTTTGTTTTTGGGCTGCTGAGTATGGGGATTCCTCAGGGTTCTTGACAGTTTCTATTTGAATGAAATTTCTCAGGCAAAGTATACAGAGACATAGTTGGAAGTGCATATTATATTGCCCCTGAGGTTTTGCAGCGAAATTATGGGAAGGAAATTGATGTGTGGAGCGCTGGGGTTATTCTCTACATTATCTTGTGTGGGGAGCCTCCCTTTTGGGGAAGTAAGTAAAGTACTTCACTTCTTTACATAGTCTTACAATTCTTTACTATGACCTCCGTCTTTCTTAAGATTACACTTGAATTCTAAAGCCAAAAACTACTTTTAGCATAGATTTTGAAAATGTAGATGACAAAACAAAGAAACTCATAGCGAAGTAGTGTTTCTAAGTTTAATTTTCAAAAATTAAAAAACGAAAAAGATCTTTAATAGTTTTAGTATTCTGGTTTGAAACTAGACTTGTTTGCTCGCAAACTCAATGTAGTTGATTCTTTTTTGAGTGTTCTGCTTCGAAGAATCTGAAGACTTCACTTATGAGCTTAATGTTCTGCTTATTTTTAGTATTATAAAGTCTTTAAGTATTGTATTCTGCTGAGCATCTATTCTAAACACAAAACCGAGCTAACAAGTCTAATCTAAGCACACTTCAATATCCTGCTCTTAAGATTAGACTTCATGCATTTGGCTTTGTTCAGAGTTGATTTGATGTTTGAATTCCGTCAGAGACCGAGGACGAGATAATAAAAGCGGTCCAGAAAGGCAACCTAAAAATGGAAGATGCTCCATGGCCTTCCATATCCCCTTCTGCCAAGGATCTTGTCTCTAAAATGTTGACGAGGGACCCAAAGAAGCGGATCACCGCTGCTGAAGCACTCGGTAAGTAAGGCTACTTCCCTAGTTGATTAGATTGAAAACAAAAATCACTCTTTTCATTTTCAATATTTGTGTTTATTACAAAAGTTGAACCTGTTCTTAGTGATAGAATGTCATTCCCATTGTTTCCAAAATTCATGGACCCACCCCATTTGATTAATATTCGAAGTTAATTTCAATATACATGATGATAACATAAAAATATTCTCATTCCACCAACTTTTTCCATTCTACGTCTCCCATTGATTGATCAGAACATCCTTGGTTGAAGATTGAGGGTGAGGCCTCTACCAAGCCCATTGATAGCGCTGTGCTCATTAGGATGAAACAGTTCAGAGCAATGAACAAGTTTAAGCAACTTGCTCTCAAGGTATTTCGCATAATTTACATTCCCCCAATTTTTTAGCTTCCTATGTAGTGTCATGAAATCGACAAATAAAAATAAACAGAAAAGTGTAAGCAATAGATAATTGATATAGAGATTTACATGGTTCACTCAAAGTGTATTAGCTACGTCCATGGACAAAGGGAGAATAGTTTACTTTTAGATAATATAATTCAGATTATAGATCATAGGTGTCTCTAGGATCAAAACGTAAAAAACGTAAATATGACTCATACAAATACAACTTAAGAATGAGTGAATTTCACTTGACTGATCTAAAACTCTGCTGAATGTTTGTTTGTAGGTAATGGCAGAAAACCTTTCAGAAGAAGAATTAAAGGGTCTAAATCAAATGTTCAAGAACATAGACACTGATAGAAGTGGTACCATCACATTTGATGAGCTGAAAAAAGGTCTGTCCAGGCTCGGTTCAAGGCTTTCCGAACACGAAATAAAACAACTAATGGATGCGGTAAGAGGCGAAAAATCTCCCTTATCCCCTCTTTTACTTTCCCAACTGGTTGAGTATGTTCAGAAATTGCAATGCCTTTTAGCTTATACATGAAAATGTTACTTCTCTACTTTGGCCAGGCTGATGTCGATAGAAATGGGACAATTGATTATGGCGAGTTTATTACTGCAACAATGCATCGACATAGGCTCGAGAAAGAAGAGAACATATACAAGGCCTTCCAGTTCTTTGACATCGATCGAAGCGGGTTCGTAATGCAGAATGCAGTATTCTATAAACTCTTGCATTGGGAAGCTGTTTGATTGATAAAATGCTACTGATACTTTGTTGTTGAATTTTCAGATTTATCACAAGAGATGAACTCAAACAAGCCATGACTCAGTATGACATGGGAGATGAAGAGACCATAAATGAAATTATCAACGATGTTGATATCGATGGAGTACTACTCTTTCCTCTGATTTTTACAGCTGAAATATGATTGCAACATCTCTGATAGTTTAGCAACTTGAAAGATTTAAACCCTTTTTTTTTTTAATCTCTTTCAGGATGGAAAAATTAACTACGACGAGTTTGTTAACATGATGACAAAAGGGACAGTGGAAGCAAAAATGAACTAGATTACAGTTTACAGGTTGTAAAAAGGAAAAAGATGAGTAAGTTTGTTGTGTATAGATATGTAATTGATGATTGCAATGAGAAAGTGTAACTATACAAACTACAAAATCAATAATGTCCATTATACTACGAAGTTTCTACTTATCAATGCACGATTCTGTACAATCTATTATTGTTGGTGAAAATTTGGGTTTTTAAAAAGGAAAAATTGTTTTTGAGAATCCCACCTTGCTTAGGTTGGGAAGTGAACTCTCTTTCATATACTCCCATCTTGAACTTTAAGTTTGGGCCCCAAGGGGTACCCATATTTTAGATGGAGTGAGGAAATAGATCAATGTGGATACAGTAGACATCCGACACGTGCGCCGTCCGGTCGGACGGGTGCGGTGCGTGTGTGATTATTTTTTAATAAATAAATATATATATATATATATATCAATTTTTAATTTTATTTTACTTTAATAATTTTTTCCTTTTCAACCGAAATCGAACCAACACGTGTCGCTCGTCCATAGGTCAAGTATTCCTCCACGTGCACACATTCACGATTAATGGTTCCATGCATTTTACGAAATTGCATGTTCTTTGGCCTAGTGTTCTCCGCTTCTGTTGGCCCTTGAGGCCTATGAAAGGCGTAAGCCTTTTCGGTAGTGAGACACAACACGATTTCCTATTGCCATTTCTCTCTCGATCTTTTTTTTTTCTTTCTTCCGTTCAAGTTTTCCGAGCAAGTCAATCTGAAGGGTGTGAGTTTCCGATCGGTCATGGTGCTACTCCGATCGAGACAATATTATCTATTTTGGTTATTTTATCTTGGGGACAACGTGGCATTATAGTTGAACTTCTTGCAAACTTAGACAGAGCCGTGAAACATCTTAAAGAGAGCAAGATCCGCGACTCAGTCTTTAACGAGTTTCTATTTTGCAGGTTCCACATTTCTGACGATTGTCGTTCGTGACTATTCATCTGTCAAGTTTCATTGTTCGAGGGTAGCCGGTTCCAACAATTTTAAGACGACTATCTGTCGTTGTTGCAATGGCCCTCACAAGTAATAATGACATTATGACATCCGGCCTCAACCGTCCATTCCGGTTCGAAGGAGTGAACTTCAAACGATGGAAGCAGAAGATGTTTTTCCTTATCGTCAAGAAAGAGGTCGATGCTTGTACCACAGATAAGCCAACTATTTCGAATGAAGATCTGACTGAACAACAAATAAAAGCAATTGTTGATTGGGAAGAAAAATACTTTTTGTGTAAAAATTTCATTTTAAATGGTTTGATTGATGATCGGTATGATTACTACAGCACTATGAAGACAACAAAGGAAGTTTGAGACGCCCTGCAAAAGAAGAACGACACCGAGGAGGTGGGATTGAAAAAATATGTCATCAGTCGTTACCTCAAGTTCCAGATGACGAATGACAAATCTGTAGAGACCCAATCCCATGAACTGCCGAAGATAGCCCATGAACTGATATTTGAAGGTATGCCCTTAGATGAACAATTCCAAGTTGCAGTTATTATTGACAAACTGCCTCATTGTGGAAGGATTTTAAGAACATCTTGAGACATAAGACCAAGGAGTTTTCCTTAGAAAGTCTTATCACCCGGCTAAGGATTGAGGAGGAAGTCCAAAAGCAGGACCAGAGGGAGCAGGTGAAAATCATACCTGGGATATCTACATCTACTGTGATAAAGTCTGACCAAAAGTCCAAGGGGACAAAGAGGAAAGGTCAAAACCATGGTTCCAGCAACCAGAACCAACAGAAGAAGTAGAAATCCCCCTTCGAGAGAAATGGTAAGGTTCCTTTGCTTTAACTATAATAAACTTAGACACATGGCTAAGAACTGTAGGAATAGGCATCGTCCTGCTGGTCAGGTGAACTTGACAAAAGAAATGTTAGTTGCCATGATCAAAGAAGTAAATGTGATTGGTGGTTCTGAGGGGTGGTGGATAGACATTGGCGCTATGCGCCATGTCTATCACGATCTTAGTCTCTTTAAAACTTATACTGAAACTAAGGATAAGAATATTCTATTGGAGGATCACCATTCAACAAAAGTTGCTTTTACCGACAAGATGGAGCTGAAGTTTCCTTCGGGAAAACCCTTACATTGAGGGATGTCCTGCACACATTGAAGATAAGAAAGAACTTGGTCTCGGGCTATCTCCTCAACAAGGCTGGATTTACTCAAATCATAGGGGCAGATTTATATACCCTTACTAAGAATAATATATTCGTAGGGAAAGTGTATGCAACTGAGGGAATGTTCAAATTAAATTTAGACATTAATAAAATGAAATCTTATGTGTATATGTTGTGTTCTTTGAATGTTTGGTATGCTAGACTTTGTCATATTAATAAGAAATTAATTAATAACATGATTAGACTGGAAATGATACTTAAGTTATCCATGAATGAATTTGATAAATGCGAGTATTGTAGTCAGGCTAAAATAATTAAAACTCCGCATAAATCTGTACTTAGGGTATGAGCCTCTAGATTTAATTCATTCTGACTTATGTGAATTTGATAACATATTGACTAGGAACAGTAAAAGATATTTTATTAATTTTATTGATGATTGCTCTGATTTCACTTGTATATACTTCCTGAAAAACAAAAGTGATGCATTTGATGTTTTCAAATTGTTTGTAACTGGAATAAAAAATCAGTTTAATAGAAAGGTTAAAAGACTTCGTAGTGATAGGGGAATTAAGCAAGACTCAGACAACTTTAATGAGTTCTTTAACTCACTTGGAATAATACATGAAAAGACTACATCTTACACTCCTGAAATGAACGGAAAAGTCGAAAGGAAAAATAGAACTTTAGTTGAGCTAGTAGTTGCTATTTTACTTAGTTTAGAAGTTGCATCTTATTGGTGGGGTGAAATCATCCTCACTGTGTGTTATGTCCTGAATAGAATACCAAAGTCTAAAAACACAACTCCACCTTACGAAATCCTCAAGAATAAGAGACCAAACTTGTCATATTTTAGAACATGAGGATGTCTAGCCTTTGTAAGGATTTTAAACCCTAAAAGAAGAAAGCTAACTAGTAGAGCCTATGAATGTGTCTTTATAGGTTATGTCATAAACAGTAAATCCTATAGGTTCTATGACCTAGTAAACCAAGTGATCATTGAGTTAAACAATGTCGACTTCTTCGAGGATAGATTTCCTTTTAAATCGAGAAATAGTGACTACTCAGGATCTAGTAGTCTAGCCCTAGTTAGGAATCCTACCCCTACAAAGGAAGCCAACCCAGAATCTAGAAGAAGCAGAAAAAACTAGAACCGTCAAAGATTTTGGGAATGACTTCCAGACTTATAATGTAGAAGAAGATCCTGAAGACCTAAAAGCTGCCCTATCCTCTGTAGATGTCAACTTATAGTAAGAAGCCATAAATGATGAGATGGACTATATTGAATCAAATAGGACTTGGCATTTAGTAGACCTGCCCCAGGTTGCAAGGCAATAGGGTGCAAATGGATCTTAAGGAAGAAACTTAGACTTGATGAAACCATTGACAAGTTTAAAACCAGGTTAGTGACAAAGGGCTTTAGACAAAGAGAAACCATAGACTTCTTTGACACCTTCTCCTCTGTCTCTAGAATTACCTCAATTCATGTATTGTTCTCTCTTGCTGCCATTTATGCCCTTGTAGTACATTAGATGGATGTAAAGACCGCTTTCCTAAACGATGAACTTGAAGAAGTGATTTACATGGAACACTTGAGGGCTTTATAGTCCATGGTCAAGAAAATAAGGTCTGTAAGCTAGATATATCTCTATAGGTTTTAAACAAGCTCCTAAGCAATAGCATGAAAAATTTGATAAGCTAATCCTATCTAAAGATTTCAAGATTAATGAAAGTGACAAATGCATCTACTATAAGTTTGAAAATAATCTTTGCACCATCCTATGTCTGTATGTAGATGATTTCATAATCTTTGGGTCGAACTTGCATGTCATAAATGATGTGAAATCTACATTATGTGCAAACTTCGACATGACTTAGGAGAAGTAAGTGTAATCTTAGACATAAAAGTGACTAGATTTGAAAAGAGAATTTCTTTGGATCAATCTCACAATGTAAAAAAGATTCTAAAGAAATATATTTATTTTGAATGTAAACCAGCATGTACTCCTTATGATCCTAGTGTTAAGTTGTTCAAGAACACTGGTGACAGTGTTAATCAATTTGAGTATGCGAGTATCATAGGCAGTCTTAGATACGCTGTTGACCACTAGATCTGACATAACTTATGCTGTAGGACTACTCTGTAGGTTTACAAGCAGACCTAGTATAGAGCATTGAAATGCTATAGAAAGAATTATGAGGTACTTGAAGAAAACCCAAAACATAAGATTACATTATCAGAAGTTTTCCGCTATCCTAGAAGGATTCAGCGATGCTGACTGAAACTCCCTCTCGGATGATTCAAAGGCTAAAAGTGGCTATATCTTTAATATAGCAGGCGACTGTCTCTTGGAAGTCCAAAAAACAGACTATTTTAGCCCAATCTACGATGGAATTAGAAATGATAGCACTAGCAACAACTAATGAAGAAGTAAGTTGGCTTAGAAGTCTACTATTAGCGATTCCCCTATGGAAAAAGATATTGATCCATTGTGATAGTACTGTAGAAATCGCAAAAGTTCATAACCTTTATTACAATGAAAAGAGATGACAAATACGTCGTAAACATAGCACCATTAAAGAGTTCCTTATTACTGGTGCAATTAGAGTGGATCATATACGAACTGATGAAAACTTGGAAGATCCTTTGACGAAAAGACTGTCCAGAGAGAAGGTTTTCAAAACCACAAAAAGGATGAGACTAATGCCTATATAGAGATGAATCACTGTGAGGAAAATCTAACCTGTAGGTTTGAGATCTCAAGAAATATGTTCAACGGGTAATAACTGAAAGTAACATAAAGTGAATCATGCTAAAACTAACATAGAGTCCTCTTTCTATGACCTAAACTCTGAGCATGATATTCTAAAATTTAAGAAAGGTTGAACTTAGTTCTTAATGAGATATATACTTGATGTCAAGTGGGGTAGCTAGCTATAAGAGTACTCTTGATAGACTCACCTATGTGAATGTGGAAGTGGGAGTCGCTTCCTTTGGAGTTTTAAGGAAACACTCTATGAGCGTTCACTAAACCGAGATACACATGTTAGGCCTTAAAGCACGGGCTTTTGAACTACACCCTAATGACACTATGTAAAGGTTCAAGTCGTAAGACACCTTTGCTTATGCACAGTGTTGTTTAGACTGATACTACTCGATGAAAAATGCTTTTCTTATGTTTTTAAATTCCCAAATGGGGGATTGTTGGTGAAAATTTGGGTTTTTAAAAAGGAAGAATTGTTTTTTAGAATCCCACATTGCTTAGATTGGGAAATGAACTCTCATTCATATACTCCCATCTTGAACATTAGGTTTGGGCCCAAGGGTTACCCATATTTTATAGGCCTTGGAGGCCAACATAAGATATATATATATATATATATATATATATATATATATATATATATATATATATATTTGACTTTAATAATTTTTTCCTTTTCAACTGAAACCGAACCAACACGTATCGCTCGCTCGCGGGTCAAGTATTCCTCCATGCGCACATGCAAGATTAATGACTCCACGTATTTCACGAAAATGCACGTTCTCTGGTCGAGCGTTCTCTGCCTTTCTTTATAGTGAGACACAACAAGATTTCTTATCGCCATTTCTCTCTCAATATTTTTTTAGTATAAAGGGTGCGAGTGTCTGATCAGTCACGGTGCTACTCCGTTCGAGATAGTATTATCTACTATGGTTATTTTATCCTGGAGACGACGTATAGCATTACAGTTGAACTGCTTGCACACTTAGGCAGAACTGCGAAACGTCTTAAAGAGAGCGAGATCCGCGACTCAGCCTGTAACTAGTTTCTATTTTGCAGGTTCCACTGTCAAGTTTCACCGTCCAAGGGTAGCCGATTCCAACAGTTATAAATATTATAATGTGTTAGATAGATGCCTAAGCTTAGTGTCAAAAGTCAAGTATCCCATTTCATTACCACATGTGTTGGCCATATGTCATACAATAACCTATACTTGGTGTCCAAATGTACCATATCCTACGTGCCAAAATCTCTATGAATAAGTGGATTTTAAAAGACACATATATTGGGCAAAATCCATGAAATTTGTGAAAGTGGAGAATCTTGAGAAATTTCTTATTTCATATTTTGTTACTTATTTATTTTATATATTATATCATATTTATTTTATTAATATATTTTATTGGTATCTGTGTTCCTATTGTACTCCCTAATTTTATAACACGTTATCAGCACGAGCTCCCGTCGTTTTTCCTACTGAAGGTAGGCCGGATTATTTTTCTCTTTATTATAATTAATAAATTTAATGTTATTTTGCATATTTAATATCTATTAAATTTCCAATATAAAGAAAATATTTTATGATAGTGCTGCCATGATGAATCTCACAAAATTAGAATTTTTCGCCTTTGATATTAATGGCAATAATTATTTGTCATGAGTGCTCGATATTGAAATCCACTTGGATGCTATGAACTAGGAGAAACAATTAAAGAATGAAATACGACATCCAGTCAAGCAAAAGTTATGATTTTTCTTCGTTGTCATCTCCACGAGGGATTGAAAATGGAGTATCTTATAATAAAAGATCCTCGTATCTTGTGGAAAACTTTGAAAGAGATGTATGATCATCAAAAAATACTTATTCTTCCTAAAGCTCGTTATGAGTGGATACACTTTAGGCTACAAGATTTCAAATCAGTAAGTGATTACAGCTTCACATTATTTAAAATTAATTCAAAATGGTTGTTATGTGGAGAGAAAATTACTGATATTGATATGTTAGAGAAGACATTTTCTACATTTCATGTCTCGAATATGCTCCTGCAGTAGCATTATCGAGGGAAAGGTTCTAAATAATATTCTAAACTGATTTCATATCTTCTCGTGGTTGAACAAAATAATGATTTATTGATGAAAAATCATGAATCTCGACCAACCGGAACGACACCATTCCCTGAAGTAAATGCTGTGAATTTTAATAATAATTGTGGTCGAGGTCGAGATTGTGACCGTGGAAAAGGAAGAAATAATTATTATTTTTGAGGTGGTCGTTCTAATCATTCAAATTTCAAAAAAACCACACAAAATGATGATCACAAAGGAAAAGCTCAACAAGATAAGAGTTCAAAAAGTGTTGAAAATAAATGTCTCCAATGTTGAATGACTAGGCATTGGTCAGGTACCTGTCGTACATCAAAACACTTAATCGATCTCTATCAAGCCTCCCTGAAGGAAAAAAAGAAAAATGTGGAAGCAAATTTTGCATACCAGGATAATGACATATTTGACCTATCCTATACGACAAATTTGGATCTGACGGATTTCTTTGAATCTCCTAAAAAGAAAATTGGTATAGTTGATGGAACATCAAATGTTTCTTTTGACTTTGAAAATATCTAGATTTAATGTTGTTTTTTTATCCATCTTTATATTTTTTTTCTCTTAGAAAATGTTGATTTTTGTATATTCCAAGTGTTGTTTTTATTATTGTAATTATTTTCTTTTAATGAAGAAACATGAATCATTTTCAAATGTTGAGTGTTTAAAAAACTAGCAAAGAAGATCTACGTCTGGCAGACAATGCAACTACACACACGATACTTACAAATAAAAAATACTTGTCCAAATTGAAAATGGTGAAAACAAAAGTTAATACAATATCAGGTTCTACAATCTTAATTGAGGAGTTTGGAAACACAAATATCATTTTGCCTAGAGGAACAATTTAAATTTGACAATGCATTGCTCTCTAGTCAATCAAAGAGAAATCTATTTAGTTTTAAAGATACATGTTGCAATGGTTATCATATTGAGATTGATAGTAAGAATAATATGAAATATCTATATATCATATCTAATGTGTTATAGGAAAAACGTATAATGGAAGAGTTGTCTGTTTTATCTTCTGAATTATATTATACTCATATACGAGTAACTGAAAAATATGCAACAATGAACCTGAAATTCATGAATCCAGATATATTTGTTATTTGGCATGACATATTAGGCCATCCAGGGTCTATAATGATGAAATGAATTATGGAGAATTTAAATGGACACTCATTGAAGAGCCAGAAGATTCTTCAATCTAATGAACTATCATGTGATATTTGCTTTCAAGGCAAATTAATAATTAGACCATCATCAACCAAAGTGGGAATTGAACCTCCTGCATTTTTAGAATAAATTCATGGTGATATATATCGACCTATTAACCCACTAAGTGGACCATTTAGATATTTTATGATATTAATAGACGTATTCAGCAAATGGTCACACATGTGCTTATTATCAAGTCCAAATCTTGCATTTGCAAGATTACGTGTTCAAATAATTAAGTTAAGAGCAAAATTTCCTAATTATACAATTAAGATCATTCATCTTTATAATGTTGGTGAATTCACATCCCAAGCTTTTGATAATTATTGTGTATCAATTAGGATGAATGTTGAATATTTTGTAGCTTACATTCATAAACAAAATGGTTTAGCAGAATCATTCATAAAACGTTTGTAGTTAATTGCTAGACCATTGCTTATGAGAGCTAAGCTTCCTACATTTGTATGGGGACATGCTATTTTTCATGCAACGTCATTTGTACACTTTTAGTCAGTACCTTACTATAAGTACTCGGCATTACAATTAGCTTATGGTGATGAGCCAAATATTTCTCATCTGAGAATTTTTGGATGTCCAATATATGTTCCAATTCCTCTACCACAATGCATTAAGATGTGTCCTCAAAGGAGGTTAGGAATATATCTTGGATATGATTCATCTATCAATTATTAAATATCTTGAACCCTTAACGAGTGATGTATTTATTACACGATTTGCTGATTTTCATTTTAATTAGAAAATTTTTCCAACATTATGGGGAGGAATTAAGAAGTTGGAAAAAAAATTACATGGAATGCATCGTTATTGTCTCATTTAGATCCCCGTAAAGATCAATGTGAACTTGAAGTTTAGAAGATAATTCATTTGCAAAATATAACAAATCAGTTACCAGATGCATTTATAGATGCAAGGAAAGTAACTAAATTACATATAGCAGCTGCAAATGTTGCATAAAAAATTGATATCCTAACACAGCAAGTTGTCACTAATGAATCTGGAACACGTCGGAAGTGTGGTAGACCAGTGGGTTCTAGAGATAAAAATTCTTGAAAAAGAAAAATAATTAATAGTAAAAAAGGTTTGGTTGAGGATGTAAATACCCATGAAGAAATCCTTGACATGACTAGTAAGGAAGGTGAAATACCTAAAGATAATAATGAGATTTCAATAAACTATGTCATGATAGAAAAAAGATGGAATAGAACTAATGCAGTAATTGACAACATTTTTGCATATAATGTTGTTCTTGATATTATATCTGAAAATGAGGTTTCTGAACCAAAATCAGTTGAAGGATGTCGAAATAGAAAAGATTAGCTTCAATGGAAAGAAGCAATCGAGGCAGAACTAAACTCATTTTCAAAACGTCAGGTTTTTGGACCAGTAGTCCAAATACCAAAAGATGTCAAACCTGTGAGATACAAATGGATATTTGTGAGGAACAGAAATAAAAATAATAAGGTCACAAGATATAAAGCAAGACTAGTTGAACAAAGTTTTTCACAAAGACCTGGTATTGATTTTGGGAAGACGTATTCTTCGGTGGTGGATGCAATTATGCTAAGATATTTAATTGGTCTGACTGTGTATAAATTTTGGACATGCATCCTATGGACCTACACGATTTTTCAGCAAGAGACTAAGCGATCTTGTAGCAAACGCAACACGATCGTGTAGCATTAGCTATGCGATCGTTTAGAAAATGTTGCACGATCGTGTAGCAAAAGCTACCTGATTGCATAACAAGAGCTACCCAATCGTTTAGTTGTAGCTACACGATCTGGAATCTCTGTTTCGTCTTCTCCATCAAAACAGCGCTCTGCAACCTTGGAACTTCACGAGTGACTCAAAACTTACAAATTACAGATCGATTGCAACAATTAATGTCCAAAAACGTAAAGGCCCTTATAAACTAAAATTTGTAAATTAAAGAAAGCCTTAAACAGAGAGTACTATCCCAAAACATCCATCAACAAAACATCCACAATCATTCATCGCATAAATAGAATGCAGATTATAAAATCCACCATCACTGTAAAACAATTCAATACAAGAATGGAATTTGGAATCAGAAACCTACAACCTGGCTTTGATACCAATTGAAAGAACTCTAATGAGAGAACCTTGGATGGAAGAGGATCGACCAAATTCTATAATTTATTGGATACAGAGTTTTACAGTAAAAAAGCAATAAGATATGCATTTACAACTAAATTACAACATGCTTTAAAAGAAAAGGGTTTTCCTCACCTTTGAAGACCTTTCTTCGTGTTTTTCCCTCGAACAAATTCATGAACAACTTGAAGACCTTCTTCAAGATAACCTCGAACAAAACCCAGACACTACCACAAAATTACCTTGGTATTCTCAGGGTGAGAACCTAGTAGTGGTGGGCTCTGACTATTTTGATTATGAGGGAAAACTTTGATGTAGAGGAAGAAGATTGAGAACTATCTCAAAGACACAGAACACTTCTGTCTTTCTTAAATCAATCGTTCAACCAACAACCAAAACGTTGAAAAAGAAGAAAATTTTTTTTTCATTTTATTCTCCTTGCCATAAAAAATAACCATCACCTACTAATGTGGGTAGAGAGAAAAGATGGGGAAGGGAGTTGTAACTCCCATCCTTATTATCAAAACAATAACAATAATATAAATATAAATACGATATATATATATATATATATATATGTATGTATGTATGTATGTATTATATGTTATATCAAATATAATATATAACCTATAGTTTTAATATTGTATCACATACAATATAAACTATAGTTTCTTTTCTCTTTTATATGACATTTAATATAAATCATATTTATATTAAATTTAACAACTATGAATCCAATTCATAGAAACTATATTTGAATCTCATTCAAATATTTATTTCCTCCCATTAAGTTATATATATCACATATAACTGAAACAATTTAATTATATCATATATAATTAAATACCTCTATTAATTTGTACAATTTAAATTAATCTAAAAACTAATTCTCAACTAAATCCTATTGAGCTACCAAGGGGACCTCATGGACCTATAGTTTGAAGCCCCAACAGTACATGAATAATTAACTAAACTCTTTAATTACATTAGTCACCGCCCGTTAACTGTCGGGCACTCCACTAAAGATCGACAACTGCACTCTTCGCACTACAAATATATTTTTGTGTCCATTGGACATAACCAATCAACAATAAGGTGACCCTTCACAAATTGCTCGTAAGTACATCTAGGCCAAATTACATTTTTCCTCTGTATTACATCTAACTTCTTAAGTACCACTGATCCCTCTAATGAACAATAGATCATAGTCCTACTATGACTAGCTAGGAGAAGGTGTGGCGCCACATTATTCAAGACCCAGAATCAGCTCTTAAGGGAGAAATGTATCTACTTACCCTTACCTCGGGAAAGGAGTGAATTCCATCTTGTGTAGTTATGTGCCCAGATTTCTAATCAGACGAATCCCCAAAATGGTAGGCTTGTTGAGTTGGCAATCTGGCCACTCACACCTATACAAATCAAAGAACCGCCCTTATAGGCAGGAGTTCACAACTCACTCAGGATTCAAGTCATGTTACCTATGGTCATCCTGGTGAAAGGTAAGTCTCTATTATGAACGGTGTTATATAATGAGACTAAACATTTCGTGGTCCGGTCTTATACAAATTTCTTTGTATAGAATATCCCCGCTCGCATGTCTATACATGAATGATCAGGATCAGATCATTTGTAGCACTTTACAATAATTGTAACACCTACAAAGCGGGTCATACTTGCAGTGTCACAAGGATAAGGTACCTAGCATTTTCCATTTACTACAGACCTTTTAAGTTATCACTTAAACATGATCCACTCATATGTATCAGCATACATGTTTAAGTTACAAAGATAACCTTGGATGTTAGTTTATTGGTTTGTGGTTAATGCAACTAAAATATCATATATTTTATGACAATGAATAAAATATCATATATTTTATTAAATACAAAAAGAGTTTGTTCAACAAATATTTACAAACTATAGGACCCTATGAGATTTAGGACATCAACACCAACAATCTCCCACTTGACCTAAAGCTAGTGGGGTGTACAATATAATCAAAATACAAAGTACAAAAATAATAAATCAGGGCATAACATGCGTCCAGTATAATATGAATATCCCACTTGACCTAAAGCTAGTGGGGTGTACAATATAATCAAAATACAAAGTATACAAATAATAAACTAGGGCATAACACGCACCCAGTACAATATCTCCCACTTGCCCTAGTCTAGATGTGGCTTGTCCTATAGACCCATACTCTGTAGGTGACCCTCAAACATCACTATTATCACAATAAAGTGTGACGGGCTTATACATGTTCAGAATAACTTTTGGATCAGTCAAGAATTTCCTGAGCCAAATGGTTTTCTTAGCAGCTTCACAAGTCGTTACATACTCAACCTTCATGGTGAAGTCAGCGATGCACCCTTGCTTGGTGCTTCGCCATACTATTGTCCCTTCGTTAAGAGTAAACATTGATCTTGATGTGGATTTCCTAGAATCCTTATCAATCTAAAAATCAGAGTCCATGTTTCTCATAAGGATCAAATCCTTAGAATCATACATAAGTATGTAGTCCCTTGTTCTTCGTAGATACTTGAGGATGTTTTTAACGGCTGTCCAATGACCTAATCCTGGATTAGATTGATATCTACTGACTATCTCCATTGCATAGCAAATGACAGGTCTAGTACATAACATCACATACATCAAGTTGCCTACAACAGATGCATAGGGAATTCGTCTTATCTCGTCAACCTCTTGAGGTGTCTTATGACACTATTCCTTCTGCATCGAATATTTGACGAGCATATTGTCAATATACGATGCCTGAGATAGTGCTAGCATTTTGTTCTTTCGATCTCAAAAGATCTGAATACCCAGAACAAATTGAGCCTCTCCCAAATCTTTCATTTGAAATTGGGTCGCTAGCTAGTTCTTAACTATAGTCAGTAAACCTAAATCATTCCCAATGAGTAGAATATCATATACATACAACACTAGAAAAACTACTGATTGTTGATGATCTTCTTGTATACACAAAGCTCATCAACGTTTTGATCAAAGCCATAAGATTTGATTGTAGTATCAAACCTTATGTTCTAAGATCGAGAAGCTTGTTTCAGTCCATAAATGGACTGATTAAGCTTGCATTGCTCTTGACCTTGGGTTATGAATCCCTTGAACTGCACCGGTCTCCTCTAAATTGCCATTCAGAAAAGCAAGGACATTCATTTGCCAAATCTCATAGTCATAGTATGAGGCAATGCATAGAAGGATCCAGATAGACTTCAACATGGAAACAGGCAAGAAAGTCTCCTCATAGTGAACTCCCTCTACCTGGGTATAACCCTTTGCCACCAATCTAACCTTGCAGGTTTGCACCTTCCCATCAATACCTTGTTTCCTCTTTAGATCCATTTACAACCTATAGGTTTAACCCTATGCGGTTGATCTACAAGATCCCATATGGAATTGAAGTACATAGACTCCATTTCGAGATCCATGACTTTGATCCATTCATCTCTGTCAATGTCTTGCATTGCTTTCTTGTAAGACAATGGATCCTCAACTTCGCCATTAGTTATCATAGCAAGGATTTCAGTTAAACCCATATAGCAAATAGGTGGGTTCACAATCCTCCCACTACGTCGAGGTTCCCTCAACACTTGAGGTGGATTTAATGTACTAGATGAACCTACTTCAACAACTCTTATTGAGGTACTAGGTTCTTCAACAACTCTTGTTGAAGATTCAGTAGTATCTTTGGAAATCTCATTCAACACAATCTTAATTCTGGTCTGTGCTCCCTTATATGGTCTTTTTCAAGAAAATTAGCATTTGTCGATATAAATACTTTATTTTCTTTAGGATCAAAGAAGTAATCACCTTTCATTCCTTTACGGTAACCTACAAATAGGTACAACCTTGAACGTGGTTTCAATTTCTTAGTATTAGCCTCAAGCACATGTGCTGGGTAACCCTAGATTCTGAAATGACGTAAACTAGCTTTACGACCATTCCATAACTTCAAAGTTGTTCTGGAAACACTCTTGGATGTAACACAGTTCAGGATGTATGGAAGACCGAACCATGTCCAACAGGGTTTGATTTCTAGCTCTACTACATAACCCCAAATAGTTCAACTAGCTCTACTACATAACCCCAAAACGAGTCAAGTGTAACTCATCATAGACCAAACCATGTCCAACAGGGTTCGATTTCTCCTTTTTGATACACAATTTTGCTGAGATATACCAGGTGCTGAGAGTTGGGATACAATTCTATGTTCTATCAAATAGTTCTGGAATGTTAAATCCATAAACTCTCCACCTTGATCAAATCAAAATGTTTTAATTGTTCTATTTAATACATTTTCAACTTCAGCCTTGAATTCTTTGAACTTTTCAAAAGATTCAAACTTATGTTGCATTAAGTAAACGTACCTATATCTTGAATAATCATTAGCAAAAGTGATGAAATATTCATAACCTCCCCTAGCTTTTACATTCATCGGACCACAGAGGTCTGAATGTACTAGCTTTAGAGGTTCTTTGACTCTTTGACCTTTTCCAGTAAAAGGTCTCTTAGCCATCTTGCCTTTAAGGCATGACTCACACACTGGTAAAGAATTTTCTTCTAACTCACTTAGAAGTCCATTCTTCATCAACCTCTCAATCCTATTGAGATCGATGTCTAGTCTTAGGTGCCAAAGTTGGGCATTTTCCTGAGGAGAAATTCTAAGTCTTTTATGTTGAGTTACTGCAGTTTTAAACATCTATGTGTTATGGAAGGCATTAGTTGCTAACGGCCTTAGCACATACAAATTATTTTCCAGTTTTGCAAAACAAATATCAACACCAATCTTTCTATTAAACACTTTATTAAAAGAAAATTTGATATGATAACATTGTTCCAACAAGCATTTTATAGAAACTAAGTTCCTTTTTAAGTCAGGAACTACAAATACATCTTTTAATACAAGAAATTTGTTTTGTAAAGTCCACCGGAGACCACCCACTGCCACAGCTGAGACAACGTGCCCGGTTCTAACTCGCATTATCATCTCACCAGCATCTAGTTGCTGCTAGGAACTAATTCCCTAAAAGAAAAAACATGGTTAGTGGCCTAAGAGTCAATAATCTAGGCAGAATCATCATTCTCCACTAAACAAGTTTCCAATACAAGCAAATCATATTTACCTTGTTTGGCCTTTTTCTTTTCTACCAAATATCTGTTGTAGTTCCTCTTTCAGTGCCCATCTTGGTTGCAATGGAAACATTTTCCTTTGTTAACCTTGACGGGTTGTCTACCCCTTGGTGCAGCAACTACTGGGTTAGCAGCCTTCCCCTTTCCACCCTCTCATTCTTTCACTTTTTGGTGCCAGAGGAAAAAGGTACAGACTTAGTTCCAGAGGTTGAAGCTTTCTAGAACTTTTTAAAAGATAAAGCAATATTTGCTTCACCCTTCTTCTCTTTTCAACAAGGATTGGAAAGTCTGTAGCTCATTGAGCAGGGTAGTCAGGTTATAGTCAATCTTGTTCAAAACAGCATTGTTGCGGAAGTGCAGGAAACTTCTAGGAAAAGATTCCAGTATAATGCTAATCTGATTGGCCTCATCAATGCTTGACCCATTCATCTCCGCCACATTGAAGTGGATCATCATGTTGAGAATGTGTTCTCGAACAGATGCCCCCTCTTACATACGGGCATTAAAGATGTACTTGAGAGCGTCATGCCTGAGCTGTGCAGACGGTTGTCCGAACATCCCCCTCAGGTACTCAATGATCTCACGGGCTGTGAGCATGGGCTCATGCTTCTTGGCCAAGAGTTCATTAAGGCTTGCCAAGATACTTGATGGAGGAGCATTGCCAGGTGGAAGGGGAGGACACTCCTCCATCAAGACAAAGCGAAGGTCATCGATGATCATAATAGTGTTGATTGTGTTTTTTCAACTAACGTAGTTTTCACTCGTTAATTTATCAGCAGCTAGTAAACTTAAGGTAGCGGTAGCCATTTAATGAAATTGCTAAAAAAGTACAAACATATTTTAGTCTACTTGCATTAAACTACTTAAAAATAACAATCAATTTTTAGCAAAATAGTCTAGTGTACCCTAAGTGACATCTATTCTGCAATGATGCTTCAATGAGTCAGGACAAAAGTCACCGTAGGGTGATCAAGTGCCCTTTCACTGAAATGAGACATTCTCAATCATTAAACAGAAACAACTCCTTGTCACCGTAACTAATAGTCACCATTGTTAGGTCCAAAATTTGTTAACATCCTTAACAATTTTGTATAAATGTAACCCCTCATTTTAGGTTCTAAAGTTCCACTCCAATGAGCCAACCGTAAGGAAAAGCCGATTGGAACATGAAACTAAAGCAACCCTATCCATTTTTGGAGATTAAATAAAGCATCATGCAATACAACCATACTTTAGGGGGATACCCACGATGCCTCGAGGCGATGAATGAAAATTTATTTAACCTAATGAGAGAGACCGAGGGATGTATTGTCACACATCCCACTCCTACTTACTATAAACACTCTCTCCATTCACCTTGATATTGACCTACCCAAATGCCACCCATAGGGGGACACCCATGGTGCCTTGAGGCGAGAGTAGATCTCATGGTGTGAAATTTTAGGGAGAAATGTGTAGAGGCCAAGTGAAGTATCATATACCCCATTTTTTCTCCCACTAAGTGTTCTACCTAGGGTTAATTAACTTGGAAAAATCCGGCTACTGATTTTATCGAAGTGTTTGTTTAATTTTATTAAAAACAACTCTTGTCTTTGATGATTAAACAATTTGGTTTAAGTCTCATTAAACTCTTTAATAGACTTTCATTAAACTTGTATGCATGTAACAAATCTATCTAATTCACCTTTCCAAGTAGGTTCCTAAGTAGGGGTGCGACGTTTCCATCGACTTAAGTACCCCAGCCTAGCCAGAACTCGCCTTAGACAAAAGGTTCCTTATAGATAAATTTGTTACATATTTAATCTTTCATTAAGAATCTATTTAATCCTATTAAACCGATTAAAAGATTAAACTTAGATTTCTAATCTCATTAGAAATGTAATCTTAGGTCTATCTCAATCATATTTTAAAACAACTTTAAACAATGATTATAACCTAAGGTTTGCATGCAACTGTTTGTTATTGATTTCAATTCTAATTTCATTTAGTTATAACAATTATAAATAAATGAAACAATTAAAAAACCAACCATTGCATGCTAGACATACTTTAGTTAATTATAACTTTTATAAATTAACCTAAGGTAATGTCATGCTTCATGCAATATTCATTCATTACTAATATATAACATTTATATAACTAAGTAATGAATCATGCTATAGCATACATTCCATACAACCATTCATCCATATATTATGACAGTTATAATATAAACGATGCATGGATATGCTATAATGCATGCATGCATATACTATAACACTTATACTATATGATGCATGAGCATGTTTTGTGTAATTTAAATCATGCATATTCATATATTATAACATTTATAATATAAAACGATGCATGAATATAAATGCATAACCTATGGTGGGTTTCAAAACTATATGACATACATTATGACATATAATATAAAACATACATCGCATGTATATTTATTCTAACAGTTGATGGATTGGGATAGGACCTCTAAAAAAGGAAAAAACAAAATGCTAACTATTACAAAATTTGAGTCAACCAGTTTGGAACAAGTGAACTAGGTCTTGAACCGCTCGAACCGAACCGACATTCAAAGAACCACCTTGCAGTTGATCGTGTAGCAAATTGAACTATGTGTCGAGCATCTATGTGATGAGCATGAAAGACTACATGATCGCGTAACTAGAAACTATGCGATGAGCATGAAAGACTATGCGATCGTGTAGCAAACAACCATGCGTCAAGTAACTAAAGTCGCGTGATTGTTCAGCAAGCCTTTATAAGATCTTGTAGGAAATGCCACATGATCGTGTAGCAAACTCTACACGATCGCGTAGCATTAGCTATGTGATCGTTTAGCAAATGCTACACGATTGTGTAGCAAAAGTTACCTGATCGCATAACAAGAACTACCCGATCGTTTAGCTGTAGCTACATGATCTGGAGCCTCTATTTTCTTTTCTCCATCGAAACAACGCTCTGCAACCCTTCTTTGAAGCAACTTTGGAACTTCATGAGCCACTCAAAACTTACAAATTACAGACTCGATTGCAACAGTAATTCCCAAAAACCCAGGGGCCTTTATAAACTAAAAATTGTAAATTAAAGAAAGTCTTAAACAGAGAGTTCTATCCCAATAACATCCATCAACAAATTCATCCACAAGATTCATCACTTAAATAGAATGCAGATTATAAAACCCACCATTACTGTAAGACAATTCAATACAAGAACAGAATTTAGAATCAGAAACCTACAACCTGCCTCTAATACTAATTGAAGGAACTCTAATGAGAGAACCTTAAGTGGAAGAGGATCGACCAAATTCCATAATTTATTGAATAAAAAGTTTTACAGTACACAAGCAATAAGATATGCATTTACAACTAAATTACACCATGCTTTAAAAGAAAAGGGTTTCAAGAAACCTCACCTTTCTAGACCTTTCTTCGTGTTTTTCCCTCGAACAAATTCACGAACAACGCGGAGACCTTCTTCAAGATAACCTCGAACAAAACCCGGACTACCATAAAATTACCTTGGTATTATCAGGATGAGAACCTAGGAGTGGTGGGCTCTGACTATTTTGGTTATGAGGGAAAAATTTGAAGTGGAGGAAGAAAATTGAGAACTATCACACAAAACACAAAGACACAGAACACTTCTGTCTTTCTCAAATCAATCGTTCAACCAACAGCCAAAACGTAGAAAAAAGAAGAAAAACATTTTTTTTTATTCTCCTTGCCATAAAAAATAACCACCACACACTAATGTGGGTGGAGAGAAAAGGTGGGGAAGGGAGTTGTAACTCCCTTCCCTATTATTAAAATAATAACAATAATATAAATATAAAAAAAACTTACTAAAATTGGGAAAACAATTTTTCTTTTATCTCACAGTTACCATGAACTACCAATAACCTCCCACTCAATTGGTTATTAGATAAAAAGATTTAATTATCCAATAATTAATATTATTATAAATATAAATGATAACCAACTTATCATATTATATTTATAACCTGTAGTTTTAATATTTCATCTCATGAAACATATAAACCTTAGTTCTTTTTCTATTCCATGGTACTTAATGTAAATCTATTTTATATTAATCCTCCACTAGATGTAACTCATACATCATACCGATCATATCATATATAATCAAATTACCTCTTGTCAATTTGAACATTTCAAATCAACACCAAGAACTGATCCTGAACTTAATCCATTGAGCTACCAAGGGGATCTTATGGACCTGTAGCTCGAAGCTCCAATGGTACGTGAATAACTAACTAAACTCTTTAGTCACGGGATCCACCATCCGTTAACTGCCAGACACTCCACTAAAGACCGACAGCTGAACTCTCCTTACCACAGATATATTATGTGTCCATCTTAACCAATCAAAAGTGTGACCACCTTTCACAGATCGCTCGTAAGTATAGCTAGGCCAATAACTGTTATGCCCCTATAGTTACATCTAACTCCTTAAGTACCACTGATCTCTCTAATGAACATAAGTCATAGTCCTACTATAACTGAGTCTTCTCTTCCAAAGAGAAGTTGTGGCCACTATGTTCAAGCCCCGGAATCAGCCTTTAAGGGAGCAATCTCTCTACTTATCCCTGCTTCGAGAAAGGAGTGAATTCCATTTTGTAGATTGAGTTCCCAGCTTCTAGATCAGACAAGTCTCCAAAAAGGTAAGCATGTCGAGTTGGCAATCTGGTCACTCTCACCCATACTAATCAAAGAACTGCCATCAAAGGCAGAAGTTCCCAAAACACTCAGGATTGAGGTCGTGTCACCTATGGTTGTTTAAGAGAGATATAAGTCTCTAGTATCAACGACATTATATACAGAGTCTAGTCATCTCGTGGTCTAGGTCTTATACAAAATCTTTGTATTGGACACCCACGCTCGCACGTCTCCACATGAATGGTCAGGATCTACCATCTTTAGTAGTTTACAACACATGCAAACCTCTATAAAGTGAGCCGTATCCATAGTGTCACCAGGATCAGGTATCCCACCTTAATCCTTATACTATAGATCTATTTAGGTTATCACTTAAGGCATGATCCACTTGTATATCATATATACATGTTTAAGTTCACATAAGATAACCAAGGAGTTTTGTTTATTGGATATGAGTAAATGCCAGAATTATATAACATTTATTTTATTCATCAAACAATGTGTATCTTTACAAAACAATGAGACTCCGGTTGAATTAGGACACCAATTCCAACAATCTCCCATTTGTCCTAATGACTCGGGAGACTAATGTATAATACAATATAAAAATGTACAATATACAATAAACTAGGGCATACCCTAGTATCATCTCCCACTTGCCCTAGACAAGATGTCGCATGTCCCGCAGACCCAGACTCTCCAGGTGACCCTCGAACACCTTAGCCGTGAGGGCCTTTATAAAGGGATCAGCAACGTTGTGCTCCGATGCAATCTTCGTGACTATCACATCACCGCGATGCACAATCTCCCTGATCAGGTGATATTTTCGTTCGATATGCTTACCCTATTGATGACTCCGAGGCTCCTTCAAATTTGCCACAGCCTCGTTGTTATCACAATACAGTGTGATAGGTAAATCCATATTTGGAACAACTTCCAAATCTAAAAGGAACTTCCTCAGCCAAACAGCCTCTTTAGTTGCTTCACAAGTGGCTACGTATTCAGCTTCCATAGTGGAGTCTGCGATGCACCCTTGTTTGATGCTTCGCCAGACTACAACCCCTCCATTCAGAGTGAACACTAACCCCGATGTCGATTTGCGAGAATCTCTATCGGTCTGAAAGTTAGAGTCTGTGTATCCTGTAAGGATCAGATTCTTATCTCTATACACAAGCATGTAATCCTTCATTCTCCGAAGATACTTGAGGATCGTCTTGACCACCGTTCAGTGATCAAATCTTGGGTTGGACTAATATCGGCTGACAATCCCTACTGCATAGCAAATGTCGGGTCTAGTACACAACATTGAATACATCAAGCTTCCTACAGCAGAAGCATAGGGAATCTTTCTCAGCTCTTCAACCTCTTGAGGTGTCTTAGAACATTGATCCTTAGACAAAACGATTTCATGCTTGAAGGGTAATAAACCCCTCTTGGAATCCTGCATCCTGTACCTGGTCAACATTTTATCAATGTACGATGCCTGAGACAGGGCTAACGATTTGTTCTTACGATCCCAAATGATTTGGAACCCTAGAACATACTGCGCCTCACCAAAATCTTTCATTGGAACTGGGCAGCTAGCCATTTTTTAATGTCAGTCAGATACCCTACATCATTACCAGTGAGTAGGATATCATCCACATACAGTACCAAGAAAGCCATTAAGTTGTTGATGATTTTCTTGTAAGCACAAGGCTTATCAACGTTCTGGTCAAAGTTAAACGACTTAACTATAGTGTCAAATCTGATGTTCCAAGATCTAGATGCTTGTTTCAGCCCATAAATGGACCTATTAAGCTTGCAAACCCTTTGATCTTGATCTGGAACTACGAACCCCTCTGGTTGAGTCATATAGATGGTCTCCTCAAGATTACCATTAAGAAAGACAGTCTTGACGTCCATTTGCCATATTTGATAATCATAAAATGTGGCTATGGACAAGAGAATCTGGATAGACTTGAGCATGACAACAGGTGAGAAAGTTTCCTCATAGTCAACTCCCTTAACTTTGGTATAACCCTTTGCCACGAGTTTAGACTTAAAGGTTTGCACCTTTCCATCTACACCTCTCTTTCGCTTATAGACCACTTACATCTAATAGGTCTTACCCCATCAGGTGGATCAACAAGCTCCCAGACGTTATTGAAGTACATAGACTCCATTTCCTAGTTCATGGCCTTAACCTATTCATCTTTGTCAACATCCTCCATTGTTTTCTTAAAAGACAATAGATTCTCGACCCCATCATTCGTAATGACATTTTGGGCTTCAGTCAGATCCGGTGGGTTCATAACCCTTCTACTACATCGAGGCAGTATCAACTATTGAACTGGTTGACTAGATGTATCGACCTCAACAACTCTTGTTGATTTATCGACTTGTTCAACAACACTTGTTGAACCCTCAACAGTCTCAGTCTCACTAGAGATCTCATGCAAAACGAGCTTCCTCTATGGCTTATAATCCCTCATGTGGTCTTCTTCCAAGAAGATAACATTTGTAGAAACAAACATTTTGTTCTCACTTGGATCATAGAAGTATCCACCTCTCGTTTCCTTAGGGTAGAAACAAACCTTCGAACGCGGTTCCAAATTCTTTAGGTTAGTCACTAGTACATGTGCCGGACAGCCCCAAATCCTAAAGTGGCGTAAACTACCTATAGGCCTCTCCATAACTCAAAAGGTGTTTCAGAAACACTTTTCGAGGGAACGTTGTTCAAGATATAACATGCAGTCTCCACTGCAAAACCCCAAAACGAGTCTGAAAGATAAGCATAACTCATCATAGACCGAACCATGTCCAACAAAGTTCAGTTTCTCCTTTCAGATACACCATTTTGCTGAGGTGTACCAGGGGCCGAGAGTTGGGACGCAATCCCATGTTCTATCACATGGTTCTGGAATTGGAAGTCCATATAATCTCCACCACGATCAAATCGTAGTGTTTTTATCTTCTTACCTAACAAGTTTTCAACTTCAGCCTTATACTCCTTGAACTTGTTAAGAGCTTCAGACTTATGTTGCATTAGGTAGAGATACCCAAACCTTGAATAATCATCTATGAAAGAGATAAAACATTCATACCCACCCCGAGCTCTAACATTCATCGGACCACAAAGGTTTGAATGTACAAGCTCCAAGGCTTCCTTGGCTCTGTAACCTTTTCCAGTAAAAGGTCGTTTGGTCATCTTGCCTTCGATGCATGATTCACATACCGGTGAGAAGTTTTCTTCAAAACTCTTTAGAAGTCCACTTTTTACCAACTTCTCAATCCTATTGAGGTTTATGTGACCTAATCTTAGATGCCAAAGATGGTCGTTTTCCTTAGGAGAAACCTTTGGTCTTTTAGTTGTTGTTGTCGTATTGAACATTTCAGTGTTAAACAAGGCTTTTATGACTAACCGCCTTAGTACATATAAGTTATTTTCTATTGAACCATAACCAATCTCCATTCCATTCTTGAAGAAAGAAACTTTATTTTCAGAAAAGGAGACGATATAGCCTTGTTCAATGAGACAAGAAATCGAGATTAAGTTCCTTTTAATATGAGGAACTACAAAAACATTATCCAGTAACAGATAATGTTTCTTGTCAAAAAATAACTTCAGCCTGCCTACAACAACACTTGAAACAACCTCACCAGTACCGAGTCGAAGAGTCATCTCTTCCTGTAGCAACGTTTGCTAGGAACTTAATCCTTGGTAAGAGGAACTAACATGATTAATAGCACCTAAATCAAGAATCCAGGCAGAATCATTATTCTCTACCAAACATGTCTCCAAGACCAATAAATCATATTTAGTCTTGTTTCCTCTTTTGGAGAGTAGTGGGATCGAGATCGTTTGCCACGAAATTCATTTCACGAGATTCTTTCCATTGTAAGTAATCGGTCATATTAAAAGCTTTAAACGGAAATACTAACGAGTTGCTAAAAAGAAAAACACATTAGCCTATGTTAGGTTTTAAGCAAATACCCGTTGAAAAAACAAAATAACATCCAATAAGGTTTTAGAAAACTAATATGAACTCCGTGTGACATCTAGTTTTGCAATGACGCTTTAAAGGTTTAGGACAAAAGCCACCGAAGGGAGGTCAGTTATCCCTTCTTTGAATTGAGAAGATCTCAACCAATCATTAATACAAGAATAACTCTTGCTCCTATAACGTCTAGCCATCATTGATTTGGCCAAGAGATTATTAACTTGCTTAACAATCTCCCGTAAGTGTGGCCCACCATTTTAGGCCCTAGAGGTCCATCCCAAAAGGCCAATCCGAAGGGAAAAAATCCGATTGGGGCAAAACCTAAAGCAACCCTATCCATTTCTGGAGTTCACCTTGATCTTAACCAACTGCTCAAAACCCATCTGAAGGGGAATGCACAAAGGCGACACGAGGGAGTACAGAATGATCACACGGTGTGAACCAATGATAGAGACCATAGGGTGTGTTGATACACACCCTTCACCCACTTACTATAAACACTCTCTCAATTCACCTTGATGTTGACCCATGCAAACACTATCTGAAAGGGGATGCTCCCAGGGCACCACGAGGCTAAGCATGAATCTCACGGTGTGAACATACAGGGAGAAACGTGAGTGGAATCATAGACATATCATATACATCTCCTCCTCCGACTGAGTATTTTATAACCTAAGGTTTGGCTTACTTAGAAAAAACACGACTAAGGATTTTAACTAAGTGATTTTTAGGTTTCTCCAAGGGTAACTTTTACCTTGGATAGTGAAACAACTTTTGATCATCATCCATTAAACTCTTTAACGGAGTCTTTGACCAAATCATCGCATGCTTGTTGAAAATCTATCTAATTCACCTTTCCAGGTAGGTTCCCAAGTAGGGGTGTTGCGTTTCCGTCAACTTAAGAACCCTAGCCTAGCCAGAACCCGCCTTAGACAAAAAGTCCCTTATAGATAAATTTACAACGAATTTAATCTTTTATGCCAACCAATTTAATCCTATTAAATCGATTTTAAAAAATTAATCTAGGTTACTAAATTATTTAGAACCACTTGAACTTAGGTCTATCTCAATCCAATTTTAAAACCCTTTTAAAACACTTGATTCACCCTAAGTCCGCATGCAACTCTGAATTATTGATTTTAAGTCTAATTTCCTTTATAACACTTATAAACGGAAACAACCACCACAATGCGAAGCTAACACATGAAAGGCATTCATAACGCTTATAAATGGCCTAAGTGTAAAGTTTAATGCATTGTCCATTCATTGCTACTTCTTTAATATAACACTTATACAAAATAGCAATGAAACAAGCAAAACATGCTTCCATTCACCCTTAGACTATAAAATTTATAATAAAAGAATGATGCATGATAATGCTCACTGCATGCAAAATATAACTCTTATATTTCATGACGCATGCGCATGCTTTCAAGTAATTTCATCATGCAATATTATAACAACTATAATACATGATGCATGAGTAATTGCACAACCTAAGGTGGGTTTTAAACTATATGTCAAACACTTTGGAATATAAGCACCATACATCACATGTATAATAAACCAATGTTGATGAACCGAGTAAAATTTCCTTAAAATACACAAAAGGAAAGCTAACTATTACAAAGATAATGAGTCTCCAGTTCCAACAAGCGAACCGGGTCTTGAACCGCTCGGGCAAAGCATTGTGTCTCCAACCATCGTGTACTATCCCGCAATCGTCTACAAGATAAAGCAAACACTTTTCTTTATCGCTTACTAACGCTCCCAGAGCTAAACGATCGTTCAACAAATATACACGATCATTTAGAAAAATCTAAACGATCGTTTAGCTATTACTACACGATCGTGTATCTTTTACTAAGCGATAAAACCTGAAGTACACGATCGCTTAGCGCGCTCCTCACAACACCCACCTTCCGCGATCGTCTAAATGACTATGATGCCGCGAAGCACCATCATTTAAGTGATCGCTTAGCCAGCGCCTCCAATCGCATACGTGCGATCGTGTAAGTAGTAACTAAGTGATGAGGCTTTCTAACTACACGATCGTCTAGCGCACGCCTTTTACTAAACGATGAGCATCACATGATCCCACTACGATCGTCTACCTCTAACGCCTACGCGATCGGGCAACCAACGCTATGCGATAGAGTAAATGATTTACCCCATCGCTTAGCATTAGCTAAACGATCGTTTCAAAAATACTACATGATCGTTCAAAAAAATCTAAACAATCGCTTAGTTAAATCCTAATGATCGTTTACCTTCAGTTACAGGATATGACCAATGCTTGGTCTTCTTCTTCATTGAGAAACGCATCTCCATGCTTCGAAACTTCATCACGAACGACTCGACTAACTCAAACTCTTTGAATTACAGACTCGATTGCAAAGTTAATTACGCCCAAAAACACATGGGCCCTTACAAATTAACACTTTGTAATACATAAAGCTTTAACTAAAGGCAATTAAACCCGAAACATTCATCAACTTAACCACAAAAGCACTTAACGATTAAATAGAGACGCAAAAACCCACCGCAACTGTCAAATGAAGTTCAAAACAGAGTTGTAATTTGGAATATCAGAACAACCTGACTCTGATACCAATTGAAAGAAATCGAATCTGAGGATTCCCATGAGCAGCGGAATAGATCATTCCAAATTACAATCATGTATGAACATTACAATTACAGTCGTCAACAAAATATACAGTTATGCAATCAATACAGAAATTACAGCATGAAAGTACAAATGAACAAGGAGAAATCTCTACGAACATTTATAGACTCGTCTCCATGCTTCTTACTCATGAACGCTCGAACACAGCAACCTCGAACGCTCGGACAACACGACTGCTCAACAGCACGAACACCGTGTACTCGTCCTCTGCGATCGCCTCAGTCACGAACTCCCCAGCAAAATGAACGGCCTCCACAAAACCTCGACGGTGTCCAGTTGAGTATGACACCACCAAGAAGGTTACCTTGGTATTCTCGGTGTGAGAATCCAGAGGGTGGGAAAGTGGGAGATGGGTGAGACCTATCGTATAGGTCGATGCCCAATCGTTTAGCAAAAGCTAAGTGATCGTCTAGCAAAAGCTAAATGATCGTTTAGCTCATCGTTTAGCTCAGTGTCTGTCATTTACAAAACACTACACGATCGTTTACTAAATCAAGCTGTCAATTAGTAAATCGGTATTTACTTGACAAGCTTCCATGAGATATTTTTCCGAGAGAAAAACTCAAAATCACTTTTGCAAAAACTTAAAAAAAAAAAAAAAAAAAAAAAACTTACTAAAATTAGGAAAACAATTTTTCTTTTATCTCACAGTTACCATGAACCTTAATAACCTCCTACTCAATTAGTTATTAGAGAAAAAGATTTAATTATCTAATTATTAATATTATTATAAATATAAATGATAACCAACTTATCATACTATATTTATAAGCTATAGTTTTAATATTTCATCTATGAAACATATAAACCATAGTTCTTTTTCTATTCCATGGTACTTAATGTAAATCTTATTTACGTTAATCCTCCACTAGATGTATCTCATACATCATACTAATCATATCATATATAATCAAATTACCTTTTGTCAATTTGAACATTTAAAATCAACACTAAGAACTGACCCTCAACTGAATCCATTGAGCTACCAAGGGGTCCTCATGGACCTGTAGCTCGAAGCTCCAACGGTACGTGAATAACTTACTAAACTCTTTAGTCACGGAAACCACCATCCGTTAACTGTCAAGTACTCCACTAAAGACCGACAGCTGAACTCTTCTTATTAGATATATATTATGTGTCCATCTTAACCAATCAGAAGTGTGACAACCCTTCACAGATCGCTCGTAAGTACAGCTGAGCCAATAACCGTTATGCCCCTGTAGTTACATTTAACTCCTTAAGTACCACTAATCCCTCTAATGAACATAAGTCATAGTCCTACTATGACCGAGTCTTCTCTTCCAAAGAGAAGTTGTGGCCACTATGTTCAAGCCCCGGAATCAGCCCTTAAGGGAACAATCTCTCTACTTATCCCTACTTCAGGAAAGAAATGAATTCCATCTTGTGGATTGAGTTCCCAGCTCCCAGATCAGACAAGTCCCCAAAAAGGTAGGCATATTGAGTTGGCAATCTGGCCACTCTCACTCATTCTGATCAAAGGACCGCCCTCAAAGGCAAGTGTTCCCAAAACACTCAGGATTGAGGTCGTGTCACCTATGGTCGTTTAGATGAGATGTAAGTCTCCAGTATCAATGACGTTATATACAGAGTCTAGTCATCTCGTGGTTCAGGTCTTATACAAACTCTTTATATAGGACACCCCTACTTGTACGTCTCCACATGAATGGTTAGGATCTATCATCTATAGTAGTTTACAACACTTGCAAACCTTTACAAAGCGGACCGTATCTGTAGTGTCACCAGGATCAGGTATCCCACCTTAATCCTTATATTACAGACCTATTTAGGTTATTACTTAAGGCATGATCCACTTGTATATCACATATGCATGCTTAAGTTCACATAAGATAACCAAGGAGCTTTGTTTATTGGATATGAGTAAATGCAAGAATTAAATAACATTTATTTTATTCATCAAACAATGTGTATCTTTACAAAACAACGAGACTCCGGGAGAATTAGGACACCAATCCCAACAATAATTAAATTAAAATTAATTATATCACATATAATTAATTCCCTCAATTAATTTGAAAAATTCAAATTAATCCAAAATTGATTCTCATTTAATCCCTGTTGAGCAACAAAAGGGACCTCATGGATCTGTAGATTGAAGCTCCAACGGTACTTGAATAATTAATTAAACTCTTTAATTAAATTATTCAACATCGAGTAACTGTCGGGCACTCCATTAAAGACCGGCAGTTACACTCTTTGCATTACATATATATTTCTGTGTCTATTGGATATAACTAGTCAATCGTGTGATGACTCTTCACAAATTGATTGTAAGTAAAGGTAGGCCAAAATTACTGTTTTCCCCCTATACGTACATCCAACTCCTTAAGTACCATTGATCCTTCTAATGAACGATAAGTCATAGTCCAAAAATGACCAAACCCCTTTTGGGCCAGGAGAGGGTATGGCGCCACATTATTCAAGCCCTGGAATCAGTCCTTAAAGGAGCAATTTATCTACTTTTCCCGACGTTGGGGAAGGAGTGAATTTCGTCTTGTGTAGCTGTGTTCCCAACTCCCTAATCAAGCGAAGCCCCAAAATAGTAGACTTGTTGAGTCAGCGATCTGGTCACTCTCACCCATACAAATCAAAGGACCACCTTCATAGGCAAGAGTTCACAATTCACTCAGGATTCATGATCATCCTGGTGAAATGTAAGTTCTGTTATGAACGGTGTAATATAATGAGACTAGTCATTTCGTGGTTCGGTCTTATACAAACTCCTTTGTATAGAATACGTCTGCTTATATGTCTCCACATGAATGATCAGGATCAGATCCTTTATAGCTCTTTACAATAATCATAACATCTACAAAGTGGGTCATACTCACAGTGTCACCAGGATAAGGTATCCAGCCTTATCCATCTACTATAGACCATTTAGGTTATCACTTAAACATGAACCACCTGTATGTCTCTACATACATGCTTAAGCTACAGATAATAACCTTGGATGTTAGTTTATTGGTTTGTGGGTTTAATGCTACTAAATGTCAAATAAAGCATCTCATATTTTATTAAATGAATAAAATGTTTGTACCATACGATTACAAACTACAGGACTCTATGAGATTTAGGACATCAATTCCAACCGATTGAACAACGCTTATTTCACCCAAGCTTTTCTAAACTCGTGATCTTAAAGAAAATGGCGACATGATTGTACAAAATATGTACTTTTGTTTCCTTCACTAGGGTTTTTTCCCATTGGATTTTTCCTTGTAAGGTTTTAATGAGACATAGTTCACATATATCATGGGCATCTAAGGGAGAGTATTATAAATATGTGTTAAATAGATGTCCAAGCTTCGTGTCAAATGCCAAGTGTCCTCCTCAATTACCACATGTGTTGGTCATATGTCATACAATAACCTATGCTTGGTCTCCAAATGTACCACATCCGACTTGCCAAGATCCCTCTAAATAAGCGGCCGTTTGTGGATTTTAAAAGACATACATGTATTGGGCAAAATCCATGAATTTTGGAGAAAGTGGAGAATCTTGACAAATTTCTTATTTCATGTTTTGTTATTTATTTATTTTATATATTATATTTATTTATTTTAATATTATTATTTATTGATATTCGTGTCCCCGTTGTGCTCCTCAATTTTACAACATAATCTGTTTTTCTGTCCATCTAAAGAAAAAGAAAAAAAAAATAGGTTACATTATAAAGTTGGTCTCTATGATTTAAAGAAACTTAGAATTTAGTTGATATAGTTTCACAGTTAGATTTTATCTCTATATTTTGACAAAACCTTCCTAAATAGTTAGATTGGCCACTTATTTCATTCGACATTTTGGAGTGGAGGCACACTTTTTAGTGAATCTAGTTTTAATAAGAAGGAAGCCACTCTTTTTTTAAAAAAAAAAAGAAAAAGAAAAAGAAAAAAAAGATACAATTGTTAGTTATGCTCCTCCAAGTGAGTCAATCCTTACCATTTGCTATTTTTTAAAAAACAAAAATATAACTCTAATGCCAATTTCTTTGAAATTTCATGAGTTTCAACTTTCAAAATATTAAAAATACATAGAAATGTTTTTTTTTAAAGTAAAAAATTATAGTTGAAATTAAAATCGACTTAAATTTGAACTTTTGCCCATGTTAAACAATAAAAACCCTAAACCCTAAATCCTAAAGATTATTCAAATAAATAAATAATATAAAAATACTTTTTTGATTGTCAGGTTTTAAGCTTAATGTTTATTTGGTTCATTTGTTTCAGAATATTATATTTTTAAGTCCCGTTTGGTCACCATTTTATTTTTTATTTTTTTTAAAAAAATTAAGCTTATGGACACTATTTTTACATCTAAATTTCTTTATTTGTTATCTACCTTTGACCAATAGTTTAAAAAACCAAGGCAAATTTTGATAACTAAACAAAAAGTAGCTTTCAAAAGGTTGTTTTTGTTTTTGGAATTTGACTCGGAATTCAATCATTGTACTTAAAAATGATGCAAATCATGGTAAGAAAAGTGGATGAAATATATTTGATTTTCAAAAACAAAAACTAAAAACCAAATGGTTATCAAACATGGTCTTAGTTTTCAAATTTTTGTTCGATTTTTAAAAACGTTAATAGAAAGTAGATATCAAAACAAGAAACATAGAGGTGGAATTGGTGTTTATAGGCTTAATTTTCAAAAAAAAAAAATTGTTACCAAATGGAGCCTTAGAGTCTTTTTATTTTTAGTTTTTAAAATTAAGTTTATAAATACCGATTTCACTTCTAAATTTCTTGTTTTGTTATTTACTTTCTACCAATGTTTTCAAAAACCAAGCCTAATTTTGAAAACTAAAAAATCAATTTTTAATTTTTTTTTAATTTTTTTTTTTTGAAATTTAACCAAGCATTCAACTCTCTTACTTAAGGAAGATGAAAACCAAGACCTTAAGTTAAATGATTACCAACAAGAACTTAGTTTTTAAGTTTTGAGTTTCAAAACGTTTCACTTTTAGTACTAAGTTGTGAGTTTTATTTCAAATTTATCTCTGGGTATTTAGATTTACATTTTTAACTTTGATTTTTATTTTTATTTTTTTACTAAATACTCGCTTTTAGTCTTAATGTTAATGTTTATACATTAATTTACAAGAATAAAAATAATTATAATTAACTAAGCTTCACTATTTTTTTCATCACTATTAAAATTAATTTTAAAATTTTACTTCATAGTTATTTTTGATTAATTAATAGACAAAGCCAAAATTGAAATTGAGTATCTAGTAAAAATCCGATATTGAAAATATAAAATTAAAATCTAAGAATAGAATTAAAACTAAACTCAAAACTTAAGGAAAAAAAGTTATTTTGAAACGTACGAACTAATCGAAATCAAACTCAAAACTTATGGACTAAAAGTTTAGTGTTTTGAAACCTAGTTAGCTCAAAATGTATAGACAAAGAAAATGTATTTATTTTCCAATAAATAATGAAGACTATTGTGAAATTGAGGAGCACAACGGATATGGAGAAATTAATATATATATATATAATAATAATAAATAAAATAAAATAATAAAATATAACTAAACTAATAAATAACTAAAATTATAATTTTATGGAAACAGAAATAATAGAAATAGAAAATATGATTTATTTTGATATCTTTCTTTCAATAAATATCCATTCAGGCAATTGTTCCACATCCGTCTTGATTGTTTCAATCCATATAATGATCTATGTAACTTGATTGAATACCATTCCCGGGAATTCGGTGTATATGTTTCAGGTACCTTAAATCCTTATGAGATTCTCAAATAAATATCATTATCAAGAGATCCATATAAATATGTTGTGACTACATCCATAAGATGCATATCCAGACTTTCATACACAGTCTAGTCAATTAAATATCTTAGTGTAATTGTATTCACCACTGGAGAATATGTCTCCTCATAATCAATACCAAGTCTTTGTAAAAAACCTTGTGCAACTAGTCTTGCTTTGTATCTTGACTACTGGTCCAAAAACCTACCGTTTTGGAAGTGAGTTTAATTTTGTCTCGATTGCTTCTTTCCACTAAAGCCAATCTTTTCTATGTCGTCACTCTTCAATAATTTTTGGTTAAGGATTCTCATTCTTAGATGTAATATCAAGAGCAACATTATATGCAAAAATGTTGTCAATAATTACATTAGTTTGATTCCATCTTTTTCCTGTCATGACATAGTTTATTGAAATCTCATTATTATTTTTAGCTATTTCACTTTCCTCACTAGTCATGTCGAGAATTTCTTCATGGGTATTTTTACATCTTCAATCAAGTCTTTTTCACTATTAATTATTTTTTGTTTTCGAGGATTTTTTTTTTGGAACCCATTGGTCTACCAAGCTTCTGACATGTTCCAAACTCATTAGTGACAACTCGTTGTGTTGGGATATCAATTTTTTATGGAACATTTGCAGCGATATATGTGACTTAGTTACTTTCTTTGCATCTATAAATGTATTTGGTAATTGATTTGCTATATTTTGCAAATGAATTATTTTTTAACTTTAAGTTCACATTGATCTGTACAGGAATCTAAATGAGACAATAAGATGCGTTCCATGTAATTACTTTTTCAAATTTTTTAATTCCTCCCCCTAATGTTAGAAAATTTGTCTCATTAAAATGACAATCAGCAAATCGTGCGGTAAATACATCACCCGTCAAGGGTTCAAGGTATTTAATAATTGATGGGTAATCATATCCAACATATATTCCTAAACTCCTTTGAGGACCCATCTTAAGTGTGTTGTGGTGGAGCAATTGGAACATATACTACACACCTAAAAATTCTCATATGGTAAATATTTGGCTTGTGACCATAAGTTAATTGTAATGGCGAGTACTTATGATAAGCTACTGGCCTAATGCGTACAAGTGACGCAGCATGCAAAATAGCATGTTCTCATACAAATGAAAGAAGCTTAGCTCTCATAAGTAATGGTCTTGCAATTAATTGCAAAAGTTTTATAAATGATTCTACTAAACCATTCTATGTATGAACATGAGCTACAGAATGTTCAACACTTATCCCAATTGACATACAATAATTATCAAAAGCTCGGGACGTAAATTCACTAATACTATCAAGACGAATAGCCTTAATTGTATAATCAAGAAATTTTGCTATTAACTTAATTATTTAAGCAAGTAATCCTGCAAATGCAAGATTTTGACTTGATAATAAAGACACGTGTGAACATCTATTGGATACATCTATTAATACCATAAAATATTTAAATGGTCCACGTGGTGGGTTAATAGGTCCACATATATCACCATGAATTCGTTCTAAAAATGCTGGTGATTCAGTTCTCACTTTAGTTGGTAATGGTCTAATTATTAATTTACCTTGAGAGCAAGCATCACATGATAATTCATTAGATTGAAGGATCTTCTAACTCTTCAATGAGTGTCCACTTAAATTCTCAATAATTCTTCTCATCATTATAGACTCTGGATGACCCAATCTATCATGCCAAATAGCAAATATATTTGGATACATGAACTTCAAATTCTTTGTTGCATATGTTTCAATTACTCGTATATGAGTATAATACAATCTAGAAGATAAAGCAAGCAACTTTTCCAATATACATTTTTCATTTGAGACAGTAGAGATAATATATAGATATTCCGCATTATTCTTACTATCGGTCTCGACATGATAACCATTGCAACGTATATCTTTAAAAACTTAGAAAATTTCTCTTTGGTTGACTAGAGAACAATGTATCGTCAATTGTAAATTTTGTTTCTTTAGGCAAAATAATATTTGTTTTTCCAAAATCTTCGATTAAGTTTGCAGAACCTGATATTATATTTACATTTGCTTTCACTATTATCAATTTGAATTTTTTTTTATTTGTGAGTACTGTGTGTAATTGCATTTTCTTCTAGACATAGATCTTCTTCGCTCATTTTTTAAACACCCAACATATGAAAATGATGCATGTTTCTTCATTAAAAATAAATAATTACAATAAGAAAAACAACAATTAAAATATACAAAAGTTACTAAAAAAAACATGAAGATGGATAAAAGAAAAACAACAACATTAAGTCTAGATGCTCTCAAAATCAAAAGAAACATTTGATGTTCCATCAACTGCATCAATCTTTTCTTCAGAAGATTCAAAGAAGTCCACCACATCCAAATTTGTCATATGGGATGGGTCAAATATATCATTATCCTGGTATACAAAATTTACTTCCACATTTTTTCCTTTTTCCTCCAGGGAGGCTTGATAGAGGTTAACTAAGTATTTTGACGTACGACGGATACGTAACCAATGCTAGTAATTCTGCATCAGAAGCATTTATTTTCATCACTTTTTAAACTCTTATCTTGTGGAGTTTTTCCTTTGTGATAATCATTTTGTGTAGTTCTTTTGCCATGGTCACGACCTTGACCACGATTATTACTAAAATTCATAACATTCACTTCAGGGAATGGTGTCGTCCTAGTTAGTCGAGATTCATGATTTTTCATCAATAACTCGATATTTTGTTCGGCCACAAGAAGACGTGAAATTAAGTAAGAATATTGTTTAAAACTTTTCTCTCGATATTGCTGCTACAAGAGCATATTCGAGACATGAAATGTAGAAAATGTCTTCTCTAACATATCAGCATCAATAATTTTTTCTCCACATAACAACAATTTTGAACTGATTTTAAATAATGTGGAATTGTCACTAAATGATTTAAAATCTTGTAGCCTCAAATGCATCTACTCATAATGGGCTTTAGGAAGAATAACTGTCTTTTGATGATCATACATTTCTTTCAAATTTTTTCACAAAATACGAGGATCGTTTATTGTAAGATACTCCATTTTTAATCTCTCATGGAGATGATGACGAAGGAAAATCATAGCTTTTACTTTGTCTTGTTTGGATGTCGTATTTCCTTCTTTAATTGTTTCTCCCAAGTTCATAGCATCCAGGTGAATTTCGGCATCGAGCACCCATGACAAATAATTATTGTCACTAATGTCAAGGGCTGCTAATTCTAATTTTGTAAGTTTTTTCATGGCAACACTATCAAAAAATATTGTATTTATATTATAAATTTCATATGTACTTGTTCGCACGAGATTTTGAGAGAAATTTATTTCATGGAACTTGAACTTTATATTTGTATTAATTTTGTAGAAAGTGAGTACAATCTTTAATACATAATATTTTGATGCTTCCAAAATAAATTATAGTCTTTAAGTTGGTTGATCTTCTTGAATGATCGGCCTTTGGGCTTGTTGATCTTTTTGGATGATCGGCCTTTGAGCTTGATGATCTTCTTGGACGATCGGCCTTTGGGCTTATTGATCTTCTTTGATGATCAGCCTTTGGACTTTTTAATCATCTTGGATGATTGGCCTTTGGGCTTATTAAACTTCTTGGATGATCGGCCTTTGGGCTTATTGATCTTCTTGGATGATCGGCCTTTGGACTTGTTGATCTTCTTCGATGATCGACCTTTGGGCTTGATGATCTTCTTGGGTGATCGGCCTTTGGGCTTGATGATCTTCTTAGATGATTGACCTTTGGGCTTGATGATCTTCTTAGATGATCGGCCTTTGGGCTTGATGATCTTCTTAGATGATCGGCCTTTTAGCTTAATGATCTTCTTGGATGATCGACCTTTGGGCTTGTTGATCTTCTTGGACGATTGGTTTTTGGGCTTGTTGATCTTCTTGAATAAACGGCCTTTGGGTTTGATGATCTTCTTGGATGATCGGCTTTTGGGATTGATGATCTTCTTAGATGATCAACTTTTGGGCTTGATGATCTTCTTGAACGATCGATCTTTAGGCTTGTTGGTCTTCTTGGATGATTAGTGCTCGCACGAGGCTTCCAAAGAAACTTGTTTCATGGAGTTGAACTTGAGTTGGTGTTGATATTGATGTTGATTTGGTGCGATGTGGTTCGATCTCTAGTACTTGATCCTCTGATTCTCTCTCGGTTGAATACATATGCTTGATGTGTAGAAACGGGGCATGTGGATGTTCTTGAGCTTCGAGTCTTGGAAGAATACTGGTATCTTTAAAGAACTTCAATCTTCAAGCGTGGTCAGAATGCTTGTATCTTCAAAGGACTTCAGTCTTCAAGCGTGGTCAGAATATTTGTATGGACTTCAGTCTTCAGAATGTTTGTATCTCCAAAGGACTTCAGTCTTCAAACGTGGTCAGCTTTAGGAGTCAAAACATCTTTTGATTGTAGAGAATTCCCTCAAAGCTCTGAATTGTTGACCCCCAACAAATGAAGAGAACTTCTCTATTTATAAAGTTCTCAGATGGGCTTCATAGGCTTGGACTTGATTGACTCATGGACCTGACTCTTGAGTCCAATTAGTTGGATTTGGGTTTGATTTGACATTTGAGTAAAATTCAACATATTTTTGGGTTTAGAGACTTTAACCCAAATAATAATATTATTAAATTGGACCAAGTTAATTTTATCCAATTCAACGGTCATGATGAAACCACGTGGCATCATCGAAATTTGTCTTCAACCTCAATTTGGGGCACATGTCAACTCCTAATTGGTTACAAATTTGATGATTTCGGAATTTTGTCATTAACTTAGCAAATGAAGTGGCGGTCCGTGGTTGGTCCAAAATTTCTCCTCCAACAAATGCCCCTTGTCGAGATTTGTGCACAGATGTGGGTGGATGAATCTCGAAAAAGATAAAATCGACATCGAGATGCAAGTAATTCGGTCTTGACTTCGATACTCCCAATTTAATTAAACCATGAGTTGTGACGAGTTTAACTAAAATTTGTAATAGGGTACTGAACAAAAATTTTACATTAAGAAAAATCTCAACCTTTATCTCAGACTTGAATTGATTTGGAGAGATAAAGTAGGAATTCTCAAATTTTCTTTTTTTCTTTTCTTTTTTTTAAACAAAAAGGAAAATTCAGTTTTCATTCTAAATTAATTTGACTTGAAGATGAAACTTAAAAATTTTGAATTTAAAATGAAATTTAAGTTTCATCCTAAATTTAATTTAATTTGGAGATGAAAACTTTAATATTTTGGTTTCAAGAAAGAAATTTAGAATATGGCCAAATTTAAAAAAAAAAAAAACAAAAAAACAAAACAAAACAAAACTTTGAGCTTTATCCCCATTTAATTTGATTTTAGGATAAAACTTAGCAATTTTTTTAAGTTAAAAATAGAAGTTAAAGTTTCACCCCAATTTAATTTAATTTGGAGATGAAAACTTAAAATTTTGGTTTTTAAGAAAGAAATTTGGAATATTGCCAAATTTCCGGAAAGAAAAAAAAAAATTGAGCTTTGTCCCACTTAATTTGATTTTGGGGATAAACTCAGGAATCTCAAATTTAAAAATAAAAGAATAAGTTTCATCTCGAATTTAATTTAATTCGGGCTAAAATGCGATTAATAAAAAGGTTCGGTGTCGGACCAAAAGTTTTAAAAAATGAGGAACAAAAAAAAAATTATCAAAGATAAGATTTGGGTGGTTAAAAAAAAGATTTTTTTTTGTAACCAATAAAATCTATGATTTTCTTATTGAATTCTAGATTCAGTGGAGTCCCTGGCTCAAAACCTTCTGTATTTTCATCCCAAGCAGTCAAAGGTAGAGGAAAAAAAAAACTTCCCCCTTTTTTTCTCTCTTTTTTTCTTTTTTTCTTTTCTTTTTTTTTTCAACAAAATTTCATTTCTTTTCTTTTTTTTTCTTTTCTTTCCTTTTCTTTTTCATTTTTTTCTTTTTTCCTTTTATTATTATTTTTTTTTTACTAACTTGCCCCCTTGCCCTTTTTTTTACGGGAGTTAGAACTATCAGCAACCTGCACTTTGTTATTTCCCCTACTTCTTCCTATCTTTGCACAAAAGATGGTTTTTTTTTTCTTATATATATATATATGCACATATATTAGCCGGGACATTCGACGTGCAACTATCAGCTCCGCCAGCACGATCTGACTCATGCTAGACACAGCCCCTATGTGGGCGATTGTGTAGCCTGCAGGGGTGGTCGTTAGCTCCGCCAACAACGATCTGACTCCTGCTAGATAGGCCCTTATGTGGGTGATTGTGTAGCCTTAGGGGTGATTCACCAACAACAATCTGACTCCTGCTAGACAAGGCCTCTATGTGGGTGACTATGTAGCCTACAGGGGTGGTCGTCACCTCCGCCAACAATGATCTGACTTATACTAGACACGGCCCCTATGTGGGTGATTGTGTAGCCTGCAGGGGTGGTCGTCAGCTCCACCAACAATGATCTGACTCCTGCTAGACACGGCCCCTATGTGGGTGACTGTGTAGCCTGTAGGGGTGGTCGTCAGCTCCGCCACCAACGATCTGACTCCTGCTTGTAATTAATCAGTTAGACACTTTAAACCAAATTAATTATTATTTGTTAACTATCAAGGCACACCACTATAGCTTGATAATTGCACTCTCTTCACTATAGATATATTTCTGTCCATTTCGACCATAATCAGTAAGTCGATCCTTCACCGGTCGTTCGTCTTTACAACTGGGTCAAAATTACCGTTTTACCCCTATAAATACATCTTGCACCTTAAGGTCCCACTAACCCTCTATTGAACAACTGATTTAACCAATTTTAATATGAACTATTTCTCCTATTCACCTTGATCTTGACCCATACAAACACTTTCCGAATGGAGGTCACTCCTAGGGAGACATGGAGCGTCATATGAATCTCATAGTGTACTTTCTAGGGATGCGAGAGTTGAAATCAATATATCACATATTTTATTTTACAATGAACAACTTCCCCTTATTCACCTTGACATTAACTCATGCAAACACTTTCCGAATGGAGGTCACTCCTAGGGTGACACAAAGTGTCGCATGAACCTCACGGTATGGGCCCCTATGTGGGTGACTATGTAGCCTGCAGGGGTGGTTGTTAGCTCCGCCAACAATGATCTGACTTCTGCTAGACACGGCCCCCTATGTGGGTGACTATATAGCTTGCAGGGGTGGTCGTCAGCACCGTCAACAACGATCTAACTCCTACTAGACACGACCTCTATGTGGGCGACTATGTAGCCTGTAGAGGTGGTCGTCAGCTCCACCAAAAACGATCTGACTCATGCTAGACACGACCCCATATGTGGGGGACTGTGTGGCCTATAGGGGTGGTTATCAGCTCTGCCAACAACAATCTGACTTCTGCTAGACACGACCCCTATGTGGGTGACTGTGTAGCCTATAGGGGTGGTCGTCAGCTCCACTAATAACGATCTGACTTTTGCTAGACACAGCCCCTATGTGGGCGACTATGTAGCCTGCAGGGATGGTCGTCAGCTCTGCCAATAGTGATCTGACTTCTGCTAGACACAACCCCTATGTGGGCGATTGTGTAACCTGTAGGGGTAGTCGTCAGCTTTGCCAATAACGATCTGACCCCTGCTAGTCACAGCCCCTATGTGGGTGACAGTCACATGAT
Organism: Benincasa hispida; assembly: GCF_027475165.1. Classification (NCBI taxonomy): domain Eukaryota; kingdom Viridiplantae; phylum Streptophyta; class Magnoliopsida; order Cucurbitales; family Cucurbitaceae; genus Benincasa; species Benincasa hispida. The sequence goes on from NC_143486.1 coordinate 68,336,847, forward strand.
CATTCTGGAGATGAAGCGAAGTCGCGCCTTGACTTATGAAGATGAAGCGAAGTCGCGCCTTGACTTATGAAGATGAAGCGAAGTTGCGCCTTGACTTGTGATGATGAAGCGAAGTCACGCCTTGATTATTGAAGATGAAGCGAAGTCACGCCTTGGTTATTGAAGATGAATCGAAGTCGTGCCTTGACTTGTGAAGACGAAGTGAAGCTACGCCTTGACTTGTGAAGAGAAAACGAGTCACGCCAGACTATGGAGACGAAGCGAGTCGTGTCAGACTTTGGAGAAGAAGCGAGTCGCGCCAGACTTTGGAGACGAAGCGGGCCACGCCAGAATTTGGAGACGAAGTGGGCCACGTCAGACTTTGGAGACGAAGCGGGCCATGCCAAACTTTGGAGGCGAAGCGGACCATGCTAGACTTTGAAGGCGAAGCAAGCCACGCATACCGACCATAAACTTGAAGATTGAGTGGAGTCGTGCACCCCGACCTTGAACTTGAATATGGATCGAAGCCATGCACACCGACCTTGAACTTGAAGATGGAGCGGAGCCATGCGCACCAACCTTGAACTTGAAGATGGAAGTGGAGCCATGCACACCAATCTTAAGCTTGAAGATGGAAATAGAGCCATGCATACCGATCTTGAACTCGAATATGGAGCGAAGCCATGCACACCGATCTTGAACTTGAAGATGGAGCAAAGCCATGCACACCGACCTTGAACTTGAAGATGGAAGTGGAACCATGCACACCAATCTTAAACTTGAAGATAGAAGCAGAGCCATGCACATGGATCTTGAACTTGAAGATAGAAGTGGGGCCATGCACGCCGATCTTGAACTTGAAGATGGAAGTGGGGCCATACACGCCGATCTTGAACTTGAAAATGGAGCAGCATCGATGGACCCTCTGAACTTGAAGATGAAGAAGCATCGATGAGACTTTCGCGTTTGAGTTTGACAAAGCATTAGCAAATCCTCCGCATTTAAGTTTGACAAAGCATCGACGAATCCTCTGCACTTGAGCTCGAAGAATCGGTGAATCCTCTGCATTTAAGTTAGAAATATCGATAAGTCCTCTGCATTTGAGCTTGACAAAGCATCGATGCATCCTCCGCACTTGAGCTTGAAGCATTGGCAAATCCTCCGCACTTGAATTTGACGAAGCATCAATGAATCTTCGCATTGAGCTCGACTTCGCGACTTTGAGCATGAAGATGGCATTGCAAAGCCTCCAGACTTGAGCATGAAGATGAAACATCGATGAAACCTCTGAACTTGAAGATGGAAGAGCATCCAAGTTTGATTTCGAAGAGGAAATGAAGTGTATTCCAAGTGTGTGCCTTTTATTTACTGTGCTAGCTCCTTACGAGGGATGTACTTCTTCAATCTGTTATGTTGCCCCCAATAGAGATGAACATCTTCAATCTGAAGTGTCATTCTTTTACAGGGACAATCAACATCAATCTTGTAGTATCATACTTAGGTGCTTGTGGTACCCTTTCTGATGAACTAAACTTAAATTTCTTTAAGTTGCCCTCACACCCTTAAAGAAAGGGATCAAATCATGACGTAGTTCAAGATTTTTTTAACTGGACTGAACTTGAAGTTTCTTTCAAGCTACCTACTACCCTTCATAATGATAGGGATCAAATCATAATGTAGTTCAAAAAGAATGTTTTTTAATACACAACTGAACTTAAATTTCTCTAAGTTGCCTGCGTACCTTTAATAATGACAGGGATCAAGTTGTAACGTAGTTTGTACAAAGATTTTTTTTTTGGGAGGGGGCGTTCACATTTTAAGCTCATGCGGGCTAGGAGCATCATGCAGTTTAGGCTCTTGCGATGAGGAGCTTCTTCATTTAAACTTCATAAGCTTTTATTTCATCATGGTTTTGATCATCCTCTTCATTTGTAGGATTCGTCAATATGATGAGCTTTGGCTCACTATCAAAGAACCTTCTGTACTTATGTCAATAAAAAATTTCCTTTTCATTCGTGAAAGGACATGACTGTGAATCTTTTCGCCGTTTTTTCTTAGTAGAATGATGTCGCCTTCAAGATTTTCATCCTTCCTTTAGGTTGATTGCTTGTTATCTTGAGACGATCAAAAGCAGATGCTAAAGTTATTTATGTCGATCATTCTTTGATGTGGATATACTTAGCCTTTTGAAGGCTGAAGTTCGAGTAGAAGTAGTTGTTGGACATTGGTCTTCTTCTCCTACCGTGGCCATACTCAATCTTTGAAAGACTGAAGATCGAGCACTTGAAAGCTTAATACGATCGAAGACAAAAGTTCTTTACTTCATTTCTTCTGAGTCGTTGACTTCTTCAACAGTTATATGATTGTTGTCGACTTCCACTATGCCAACAGTATGACATGCAATAATTTCTGATACTTTCTCTGGATGATTATTAAGAAAGCTTCTTGGGAGAAATTCTGCCAAAGTTATCGGTCGTCGAAATTAAAGGAAGTCCTTGTCTTCTTTCTTAGCAGGCTTAGGCTTCCATGTCATTTTTTTGCCTTTTTTTTGTGAGTCTTGTTCCTTCTTCTATAGCTTCGATAGGAACGCGACTCTTTTTGGGTGGAGTTTGGTTGTCTTCTTTTTCAACAAGTCATAACTATCCATCATTCGTTGTCATCTTCAACGATCTTATCTTTCTTTTTGAAATTTTCTATTTGAATCTCTTGCTGGAACCAGACAACTTTAGACTCGAAGGCTTCGAACTGGATCAAGCTTTGTCTTTAAGCATGGAACACAGACAGTGTTGGAACACTTGAAGTCGGCGCTACTGTAGTATGATTTGTCTGAGCTACTTCATCCAAATCTAGCTCAATCTTCTTTTCACAAGCCAACTTCAGAATTCGTTCCTTCAGCACGAAGCACCTTTCAACTGGTGACTAACGACCTGATGATACTTGCAGTAGTTAGGATCATCTACTTTTCCTACTTGTTCTGACCGCTTGTATTCCGACAGCTGAATAAGTTGCTTCTCTAGCAATTGCTCCAACATATCTGCCACATCAGAGTCAAGGAATGGATAAACCTTCTCTTATCTTTCTTTAAGGGTTGGACGACGCTTCTCGCCCTCATCGTGCCTTCTTTCAAATTTTGTTTTTTTTCCTTTGGAGAAAAATTTTAGCGGGGTAACTTGAACGACCATAGATTCTTTTGTGGTACTATCCACGATCTTTTCAGTGCCCTTGGATTCATTCTTGTATTTTCTCCCTTCAGAGGCTAGGAAATCTTTAATTCTCTTGTTGGTGATGCTCAGCTCCATATCATAAGCGCATGTTACCAACTTCTCAAACGTACGAGGTTTTATCCCTTGTAGGATGTATAGAAGCTCCCAATGCATGCCTTGAGTGCACATCTCCACTGTAGATAATTCAGTGAGTCTATCTTTGCAATCCAAAATCAAAGCTCTCCATTGGTTGATGTAATCGATGATTGTCTCTCCCTTTCACTGTTTGGTATTTGTCAATTCCATCATGCTAACAGTGTGCCTTGTACTGTAGAAGCAGTTCAGGAACTCCCTTTCTAGCTGTTCCCAATAGTCAATCACTTCTGGCTCCAAATCAGTATACCAATCAAAAGCATTTTCTTTCAAGGTACGGACAAACATGCTTGACTAGCTGGTCTCCTCTGGTTCTTGCATTTTTGTAGGTTTCAATGAAGTATGCAACATGTTGTTTTGGATTGCCCTTTCCATCGAACTGCTGGAACTTTGGAGGTAATACCCAGCTGGCATTCTCAAGTTGTCGATTCTCTTACTGTACGGCTTGGAGTACATAAAGGAGGACTGTGATGATCTTCCGTACTGAGCCCTTATGGAGTTTGTAATCATATCCTGCAGCTATTGAATTGACGGGGTGGCAACAGAGGTAGATTGTTGCGGTTGGTCTTCCTGTAAGACAATCTTTCCTTTGTCATTGGCTTTCGTAGCTGGAGATTGACTCGACTCAGCAGTTTCTCAAGCCTGTATTTCATCCAAAAAGCAGAGATTTAATGATCTCGCTCTTCTATTCCTTTCATCAGGCGATTTATCTTTATCTCTATCTCTGCCATGGTCGACTCAGCCGTTACGTTAGTCATCATGACAATCACTACATCAAAATGTGATTCTTTCTTTGATAGATCATTAGCAGAAGCATGGTTGTTGAACAAGGGATTTTCTCTGATGGCGATCCCGCCTTTAGAAGATTCCATCTGTTGGTCCTAGATTTCCTCTGTGATGACAGAGCTTATGTAAGTGTTGCTTGTGACGGTAGCTTTGGATGAAGCTTTCTTTGGTGCCATTTGTATATTTGTCGACTTGGATGACGAGAGAGATGAGAGGTAGAGAGGTCCCACTGGGCGTGCCAATTTGTTCGCATGAGATTTCGAGAGAAATTTATTTTGTGAAACTTCAACTTTGTATTTGTATTAATTTTGTGGAAAGTAAGAACAATATCTAATACATAATATTTTGATGCTTCCAAAATAAACTATAATCTTTAAGCTGGTTGATCTTCCTAAATGATCGGCCTTTGAGCTTGATGATCTTCTTGGACGATCGGCCTTTGGGCTTATTGATCTTCTTCAATGATCGGCCTTTGGGCTTGTTAATCTTCTTGAATTATCGGCCTTTGGGCTTGTTAATCTTCTTGGATGATCAGCCTTTGGGCTTGATGATCTTCTTGGATGATTGCCTTTTAGGCTTGTTGAACTTCTTGGATGATTGGCCTTTGGGCTTGATGATCTTCTTGGATGATCGACCTTTGGGTTTGTTGATCTTCTTGGACAATCACTCTTATCGGTCTTTGGGTTTATTGATCTTCTTGGATGATCGACCTTTAGGCTTGATGATCTTCTTGGATGATCGGCCTTTGAGCTTGTTGATCTTCTTGGATGATTGGTCTTTGGGCTTGTTGATCTTCTTGGATGATCGGCCTTTGGCCTTATTGATCTTCTTGGATGATTAGCCTGTTTGATGATCTTCTTAGATGATCGGCTTTTGGACTTGATGATCTTCTTGGACGATCAGCCTTTGGGCTTGTTAATCTTCTTGGATGATTAGTGCTCGCATGAGGCTTCCGAAGAAACTTGTTTCATGGAGTTGAACTTGAGTTAGTGTTGATGTTGATGTTGATTTGATGCGATGTGGTTCGATCTCTAATACTTGATTCTTTGATTCTCTCTCGGTTGAATACATACGCTTGATGTATAGAAGCGGGGCATGTGGATGTTCTTGAGCTTCGAGTATTGGAAGAATGCTTGTATCTTTAAAGAACTTCAGTCTTCAAGCGTGGTCAGAATGCTTGTATCTTCAAAGGACTTCGGTCTTTAGAATGTTTGTATCTTCAAAGGACTTCGGTCTTCAGAATGCTTGTATCTTCAAAGGACTTCGGTCTTCAGAATGCTTGTATCTTCAAAGGACTTCGGTCTTCAAAATGCTTGTATCTTCAAAGGATTTTAGTCTTCAAGCGTGGTCAAAATATTTGTATCTTCAAAGGATTTCAGTCTTTAGAATGTTTGTATTTCCAAAGGACTTCAGTCTTCAAGCGTGGTAAACTTCAGGAGTCAAGGAGTTCTTTGATTGTAGAAAATTCCCTCAAAGCTCTCTGTAGTGTAGAATTGCTGATCCCCAACAAATGAAGAGAACTTCTCTATTTATAGAGTTCTCAGGTGGGCTTCATGGGCTTGGTCTTGGTTGACCCATGGGCCTAACTCTTAGTCCCAATTAGTTGGATTTAGATTTGATTTGACATTTGAGTCAAATTCAACATATTTTTGGGTTTAGAGACTTTAACCCAAATAATAATATTATTAAATTGGACCGAGTTAATTTTATCCAATTCAACGGTCATGATGAAACCGTGTCATCATCGAAATTTGTCTTCAACTTCAATTTGGGGCACATGTCAACTCCTAATTGGTCACAAATTTGACGATTTCAAAATTTCGTCATTAATTTAGCAAATGACGTGGTAGTCCTTGGTTGGTCCGAAATTTCTCCTCCAGTACTAAATATGCAAAATAAGATTTAATTTATTAATTATAATAAAGAGAAAAAAAATCGACCTACCTTTAATGATGGAAGCAACATGAGCTCGTACTCATAACATTTTGTGAAATTTAGGAGCATATGGAGCAAAATGGAAATAATACTAATAATATAACTAAACTAATAAATAACTAAATTAAAAATAACTAAAATTATAATTTTATGGAAATAAGAACAATAGGATTAGAAAATATGATTTAATGGAAATAGAAAATATATAAAATTTTCTTCTTATTCTCACCAATGTGCATTATTTATAGATAAAGTGGCAACTAGAATGTGACGTGAATTATTATAAGACATATAAATAACATGAAAAATGATATGTGGTTTTTTAGACACGGCATCTATTTGTTTTTATAATATTTATAATAAAAACATTTTTAATTTAGTTAGGGCTAGTAGGTATTAAATAAAATTTTAATTTACTTAGGGGTTTAAATATTACAATTCAACCAAATTTTGTATGAAGTGGAACTCTATACGGCAGTAGTGTGTGGCTTCTGCTAAACCCTCCAAAAACCTTCGACTCTGCTACCGGAGCTGACCAAAAACTTCATCGGAGAAGATTCCATTAATGGCTTTGATCAAATCTAAGCCTAATCTTCCTTCCTTTCTGTCATCTCTGTCGCAGCGAATTCAGAATCACCGTTCCTTCTCATCCTGCCCTTCAATTTCAGAGTCTTCCCTTCAAGACGAGCCCGCCAGCGACTCTCCTCAAAATGCCTCGAAACCTGTCCTCTCGCCGGAGCAAATCCAGGCTGCCAACAAATACCACGCCCTAATCAAGGAGTACTACCGAAGAAATCCCAATCCCGATCACACTCCACCTTGCCCTAATTTCACCATTTCCTCTCTTTCCAACGACCTGTCCCAAATCGCAGCCCTCCATTCCATCTCTCCGGCTGTCGTTCGTTACGTCGTCGAGAAATCTGGTGCCGTCCGTCATGGCATTCCTTTTCTTCAAGCCCTCGCGTTCTTCAACTGGGCGACGGCGGTAGAGGGTTTCGAGCACTCTACACATCCATACATCGAGATGATTGACCTTGCCGGTAAGGTAAGACAATTCGGATTAGCGTGGTATTTGATTGATCTAATGAAAGCTAGAAATGTAGAAATTACTGTTGAGACTTTCTCGATTCTTGTGCGGCGGTATGTGAGGGCTGGATTGACGGCGGAGGCTGTTCATGCGTTTAATCGCATGGAGGACTATGGCTGCAATCCTGACAAGATTGCTTTCTCCATTGTTATCAGCATTCTTTGCAAGAAGAGAAGGGCAACTGAAGCCCAATCCTTTTTTGATAGTTTAAAACATAAATTCGAACCTGATGTTGTTGTGTACACTAGCTTAGTTCATGGATGGTGTCGAGCAGGTGATATCTCAGGGGCTGAAAGGGTATTTAAAGAGATGAAGATGGCAGGTATTAGCCCCAATGTTTATACTTATAGCATTGTGATTGATGCATTGTGTAGATCTGGTCAAATTACTCGCGCCCATGATGTTTTCTCTGAGATGATTGATGCTGGTTGCAATCCCAACTCAGTTACATTTAACAATCTTATAAGAGTTCATGTGAAAGCTGGTAGAACAGAGAAGGTTTTGCAAGTGTATAACCAAATGAAGAGATTGGGTTGTGCTGCTGATATTGTTACTTATAACTTCCTCATAGAGACTCATTGCAGGGATGACAATCTTGGAGAGGCTATAAAGGTTCTCAACTCAATGGCTAAGAAAGGCTGCACCCCGAATGCGTCGACTTTCAACCCTATATTTAGGTGTATTGCAAAGTCGCGGGATGTAAATGGTGCACATCGGATGTTTGCTAAGATGAAGGAGGTAGGTTGCAAGCCAAATACAGTGACATACAATATATTGATGCGAATGTTTGCTGAGTCAAAATCTGCTGATATGATTTTCAAGTTGAAGAAGGAGATGGATGAGGAAGAAGTCGAGCCTAATGTGAATACATATCGAGAACTGATATCGTTATATTGTGGGATGGGGCATTGGAACAATGCATACAAGTTCTTCAGGGAAATGATTGAGGAGAAATGCTTAAAACCCAGCATGTCTTTGTATAAGATGGTTTTGGAACAGCTAAGAAAGGCAGGACAGTTGAAGAAGCACGAGGAATTGGTGGATAAGATGGTTGAGAGAGGATTCACATCACGGTCCGTGTAGATTAGCTGACTTCTTTTACGTTCGAACTTGTATTTGCATTCGCAAAAGCTTCGAGACAGGTAGTTATAGTAGTTGGAAATGGTTTCATCGATATGAATCGATGCACAACAGAGGCATCTCACATTCTTTGGGTCATTGTGCTAGTTTCATTTTGCAAGTTTATCCAATTATTAAGCTATTAATTTGATTACTTATGAAGCAGGGATAATTTTGAGATCCTAAAAATGAATCGACTGAGGAATTGGCTTGAAGCAACTCGTCTGGATCTTTACAGCAAAATCAGAAATCAAAAGGTACCGAGACTAGGTGCCTATAATTTGCTAGCAAGCCTATGATTGTCTGTTCGAGAGAACTCTGCAAACTCAGGATGAGTTAATTATATTGGATGTTTAATTACAAATGCTAACTATAATGGATGAATAATTACCCTTTTAAAGTTATTATCTATTTTTCAGAGTATGTTTTTTCTATTCTCGTATGGAAACGGCGCTACACAATAATGGACTGTTTGGGAGGCTGTGATATAATTAGGATTACAAGTAATCAGAGGAGTGTTGGAACACATGATATGAAAATAAAACTCTGGAACAGAATGAATTATTATAAATAATACCCAGAATTGTCATTCTACTCTAAACTCATCCTATATCAGCAAGACAAATAGACCTTAATATTCATTTTAACGGTGCAAAAACATTTAAATTTGACAAAGGAATAAAATATAAAATACTTGGTTTTGTGAAATTAATATTGTTGCAAGCGTTTTGATTTGGAAGTATTATGGTTGATTTTAAAAGTGATTTTAGAATTATTGAATTATTAAAAATGATATTTTTCAATTAGAAAATTATTCTTAAATAGAGTGGCAAGTTCAATATTACAATGGTCGCAATGAGGGAAAATTTTAGTCCTAGTTAATCAGTCCCATGCAATTATCTCTCAACAAATTATTGAAAAATCAATTTCAGCATTTTCCAAACATCAATATTCGAGAAAGTGATTTTTTTTCTAATTTTTCTATTCCAAAATCACTCCCAAAACACACTCTAAACATAAAATCAGACAACATTTATAATTACGGATTCATAATCCACAAAAGGAACAAAAAAAAAAAAAAAAAAAAAAAAAAAACCTCGACCTGACTATCAAAATCATACAAAAATACCAGAAATTTAAAATGATCCATGTATCGATAATCAGTGACTGAGTGATGAAGATGATGAAAAAACTTAAGAACTGCCCAGGATCAAGATCATAGAAGAAGTAGCTGTGTTTATGAATGACCCTGCATATCCAACATCTCATCTAAACGCTTCAATCTCTCTATTCCTTCACTCACCAGATATCTTATTTTCTGTCTCTCATTGCAGTTCCGGTTGTTCTCCATTTCTTGTCTCATCGTATGCTTCAATTCCTCTGTTTCAAAACACACATTCTCATCTCACCCAATATAAACACCTAATCCAATTATATGAAATTTGAAGAATCGCGATGAGAAAAAAAAAATGCATAAAGCTTCACCTCGAGCATGAACAGGAGCTTTGCGAGCAGTTCTTAGAGCCTGTCTATACAGTTTCAACACTCTTGCCCGGAGAATAAAGTCCTGTAAATCAAGGGAGAGAGCCATGGCCATCTCTCTTCCTTTACAACCTTTTACATTGTTACTTGTAGCCAAACAAAGAATTCAAGAATTTCTAGAACAAATCAATCCAGATTTCTCTGCTTCTGAAGATTACGAGGATTTAGAACATCCTTGATACGCAATCAATAGCTAATTCAAGCAGTTAAGTGCAGAAATCATAGGCAGATTAGGTGTTATCGAACTAATTTCTAAGAAGAGTTACCCTAGGCAGAAATCAATGGCTAATTCAAGCAGCTAGGGCACAACGTAAATTTCTTCGAGAATGTACGAACTTACCCTAGGGATCAAAAGGAAGACGGTAACAGAGTTGGTCCGGTGGACTGCTGCAGATTAAACAGAAGTGAATTCCATGTTTGATTCAATCGAAAGTATATTAATTTCTGTCGTTCCGTTCCGAGTTCTCAGAGAATACAACGACGGAAGACGACGTTCTTCTGGAGAAGACTGGCGTTCGGCGAGTGACTCCCGAATAGTGGGCTTCCTCAGGAAACTATTTGGGCCTGAGACTGCTATTCAGATTGGGCTTCTTGTTTTTGGGCTTCTTCGGAAAACTCTATTTGGGCCGAGCCTAGTATCTAGCAGGAAAGTAGGACTCAGGAACAATGGGCTTTAATCCAATGGAGGATTAAATACTAAAATGGGTACTTGACAAAAATATTAACAAAAGCTTAGCTACTCTTGAAACTGATTTCTTTGTCCTGATTAGATTTTTTAAATGATCCAACCGTACGAAATTTGTGTTTGTTGATGGCAAAATCCTGCCAAGGAAACTCACCTGATTTTCACGTGTCTTCAACAAAGAATTTGTATTTTAGGAGAAGAAATTACCCGTAAGACAATAAAAAGGTAACACACCAATGTGGTGCTTACCACACACTCTGATGCTTAAGTCAGTACTTCGCACAAATGTCATGGTAGGTAGTTTTAGAGAGGAAGTGAGCTTACCTTGCATGCCGCTACCATGCTCTATTTATAGTTAAGTCCTAGAGGTCTTCCTTATCCCAATTGGAGAAGCAGATCTATTTCCTTCTCCTACTTTGAAATCGGACACTTAGGGCTTGGGAACGGCCAACTGAGGATGTTCTAACGAAGAGGGTTGATCCGGATCGACCTTATTATAAAAGATTTTATGGCCACAACTTCGGCCTCTGGGTTGATGCAGTCCTTGGCCTCTCAAGGCCCACCAAGGCCAAAAAGGGCCAAGTAGGCTCTTTTGAGCCCAACTTATCTTCTCTTTATTTATATAGAATTTTCCTGGGTCTGCTCGTTAACTTATGAAGCACAGACACAGATACGGCTATATGACACGGCTACGATTGGATACGGCGATTCGTCAATTTTTTTTAAAAAAAACTAAAATACGGATACGTCTAAGGATGCGTCATTTTTTATATTTTTTTTTAATATATATATTTCTAAAAAACGAAGATACTGATACTTTGAAAATACATTTTCTTTTTCTTTAAAAAAAATCTAGGATATAGATAAATTTAATATACAAGTTAGAAACAATAGAACAAAATAGAATACAAATACTGAAATACAATATAAAAAAGCAACATCTAAGATGTTAAAGTACAATAGATAATAACATGCAATATAAAAGTGACTCATATTGCAAAGAAGAAGAAGAAAAAGATTAAAGGGAGAAATATAAAGATAAACGAAGAACTTCTTCATTGAATTGTTGAAGATATCCAAATGGTTTATATTTTGGTAGACTTTGTGGGAACTCAAATGTGAAGATGGAGATTAGATGATTCTAGTCTAGGGTTTGGTACGTTATTTATTTTTTTTTTTCCTTTTAGTTTTGGACTCAAATAGTGAGCTTTTTAAATAGGTTGCCTAGTTTTAAATTGGGAAAGATTAGATGAGTTGCTTGTCTTTTTTCTTTTAAAAAAAGTACGCATAAAAATAGATACGTCAAATTGCGTGTCAGATATGTATCTGAAAAGTATCTGGAAGTATCAGTATCTGATACGTCTCTGATACGGATTCTTTGTCTCACATGAAATATCTGTGCTTCATAGTCGTTAACCAATCTCAAGTCCATTTCCTAAGCTAGATAACTCTCTTGGTTCGATCTTGACCTTCAACCTTTTGTCGATCTGAATCACCTATAACATTAGTCCCTATACTCATCTGTTGAGACTCGATGGTTTTTCTCGTTGGCAGGCCAAGGTTTCAATTCGGGATTAAAATTGTGGTAGTTTGAGTGTTCTAGCTCATTCTAAGTCTTTTATGGACTTGTTGGTGCTCTCCCTCAAGATGTGCACCTTTTGTATTTTGGGTCGAGCATGTGGCCACTTTGAGTGACTTATTTTGATTAATTCTCGGGTGATCCTTAAATCGTATTTTTATAATGGGTTCTTATCTTTTTAAAGGATCGGTTTTACAAACGTTCGTTAAAATTACTCAGAGTTCACCTTTATAGATTAACTTATGGGATTGTTTAAGTGTACATAATGTACATCTTTTAATAATAATAGTAATAAGTACAATAGTAATAGTAACCTTAATATTGAGGATAACAAGTGATACCAATTTTTAGAGTGTGGAGTGTGCCATGCATGTGGTCTCCCATTGGTATTGTACATTTGTCAATTTAGGTTTGGCTGGAAGTGAGGAGAAACGAATTGAGGGTTATGCGACGTCGATCCTGTTGGGGTGTATGCCCCAAAGCCTTGTAGTTTTATATTAGTTGAATCAATGGTTGATTGATATATCAATTATGCAATAATCCATTAACCTAAGATCCGAGCTTATTGACAGACCTGAAACTTACATTGTTAATAAGCTTCAAACTTGATCAAAAAAAAAATTGTATATACCGAACTACTCTTATTACTACTAAAGCATAGCAACAGTGGTAAGTGTGGGATCAAACCACAAAGAAGCATTGAATTAATTTCTTTTAAATTAAAATTGACTTTGGAAAAACAGTAAAAACGGGATTTTGGTTTTTGATTGAAATTTGAAAAAAATGCAAGAAAGATAAATTGCTAGGGATAAATGAGACGGTAGTTGACTCATCTAGTTCTCGGATCAAGTAATAATTCTATGTAATTTAAATAATTATTTTCCACCAAAGGATCATGTCTTCGAATTATTCACGTATAGCTACTCAATTGATGTGAATTAACTAATCTCTACAAAGGCCGACAATCAATTAATTCGAAACCAATCAAGCGTCCTAATTCATAATTAAGGCTGGAAAGACTATGCCCTAACTAACCTACATGCTCCTAGATAAAATTGGTCCTTAGTAGCCATAAAGAACTAGAAACACATGCATTAAGATTTAGGATTCAACTATGTTGATTATGGGTCAGGAAAAGCCTTTTTCAAATAATCAATTTATTCTTTAAATATAGGTTAAACATGCAATGGAAAGAATCAAGACCAGCCTATATACCTAAGCATGCTCATCTAATCGATGCTACAAGGGTAAACTCAAAGCATGGACGATTACAAGGATACATGCGAGCTTGAATTTAACTAGCAAAGATATACAATCATGATAGGTGTGTCAATCCAACACACAAAAGCAAATCGAAATGAAGCAAGATTCAAAGAAAACACAATTCTTAATTGGAACGCAAAGCTGGACAAAAAAATCATTGAATTACCCAAACTGTTCGATCTAAGAACTAAATAAAGAATTACCTCATCGATTCATAGAAAAACCAACGAGATACGTCCAAATATACATTCATAATCCAAAATAAAATGAAAAACTATCCTAGTGATACTGAAAACATAAAGGAAAAGGAAGAAGTTTTGGTCGTTCATTGTCCTTCATTGAGATTCAATACAATTTTTAGATAAATTGACTTAAAATCGAAGGAGATTATTTATAGAAAATGGGACAGTGTCGTAACGCTAAGGCAGCTGGCCAAGAGCGTTAGGGTGAAAAAGTCCAATGTTGCACTCACGCTCACTTGCATGCGCGCGAGACTCCCTGTTCATTAAATCTCGTAGCGTTGCAACGCTGATGGGTAGCATTACAACGCTACCTATTCTGTCTTACAGCGTTGGACGAGCGTCAGGCTAAGCCAAACCATGAGCGTGGTGACGCTGAAGCAGGTGCATTTCTATCTTTTTGACTCCTTTAAAGTCTGGATGCTCAAATCACCTTCAATTTCCTTTAAATTAACCCCAATCAGCTGCAAGTTGCCAATTCTACTCCTTGGTTGCTCAATACCTACTAAATAGGGAAATAAACACGTAAAATTCGATAATGAGCCCGAATTAAGCTAGGAATAATAGCTTTTTTAAGAGTTATCAAGTACCCCCAACTTAATTCTTGCTCGTCTCGAGCAAAGTAGACACACACAAAATATAATATAAATCAATCAAAGATATGCTAGCTTAATTCACAATGTTGTTACTCCAATCTCAACAGTCAAACCGAATGAAATTTGAAATTAAGAACGAAAATCAATTATGAACGATCAATGAAGCATAAGTTTAAGAATGGTTCTTAATCTATTCATGCATGAGGGAGCCTAGAGTTTTGCTAGTTAAGCTTGCACATCCCGAACGAGTTTTAAAAGGTCCTCATCCCATTTTCCCCTACTCTGGTTCGATTTTCAACCTCGGACATACCACACTTGCAAAAAAGAGGGCAACACTAAAACAAGAGTGCCTAAACACACACATAAAACATAAAGGGCATTTATTTTACCTAGAGGGCTAGCTTTCACACGCACCGTCGGGAACCTATCACTCTTTTCTCGCGGGCCCTAACTAGACACGGCGAAGGTAGCTCTTTTCACCTCTATCCATGTACACACACTCACGAATGCACTATATATATATTGCAGGCACGTTGAAAAATGTCTTTTTTATGCATTTTTCTCCTCTCTCTTTTTTTATTTTTTTTTTAGAATTGCAACTAATTTGCTTTTCTTTCTTTTCCTTTTCTCTTTTTTTTTTTTAGCTCACGGTAGGCCCTATTTTATCCATTTTGTCTAGTTCTGCTCTAAAACAAGTGTGGTTACTCCTAAGTCAATAGTGGACCTTTCTGGGTGACAACAGAAATACAAACAAGATAATCCAATTTTAAGATTGAAAGATACTAATTTTGCAAAAGCAATGACTGAAAGATGCTTGAGAGATAAGATTTTTTTCTTAAATTGGGCTAAAATCATGATCATGTTTTCCTAACGTTCTTTCATGCAAATTTTATTACAGGAAGAGTGTGTCATAAACTATCATGATAACAACAGAGCAAACAAGTTAACAAGGTAATCAAGCACATAACATTGTCCGAGCACAACGCTCAAGGACCCCAAGCTAATATAAAAATTACCCAACAGATACCCCACTCCCAACTTAAAGTAATACATTGTCCCCAATGTATTTTAAATAAAGCTCAATAAAAACAAAGACAAGGGAACAGAAAACCTCCCCTGAAAATGATGCGTGCATAGGATGGTGGTAGTCGGGCATCTCCTTCTCGCTTGATTAGGCTCTAGAGAGGCTTACAAAAAGAGAAAAATAAAAGAAAAACTACAACAGACAACCTATAAAACAAACAAGAAGTTAGCAAAACTAAAAGAAAGAAAAACTAAAAAGAAAAATAACAAAAAAGGAAAAGAAAAAGAAAAGTAAAAATAAAAATAAAATAAAAAGGGAAAAGAAAACTAGCCAGGAGAGTCCGGATCTCTTTGGAATCCAATACTGTCGTACTAGAGGCAGTTTTTGTCAGAAATGAAGTTCAACGTCCTTTCCATTCGCCTCGCCCGACATGCAACCTCGCGACTCACCCGAAGTGACTCAGTGGCCACCCTAAGCACTTCAGTGGCTATCCTCAGAGCCTCCTCCCCGTAGGATTCCTCTGCCACCAGAATCTCATACTGGCCCTAAGGAACAACATCAATAAGCTACTCTACCGCTGGGACATCTTTGTCCTCCTCTTCATTGTCTAAATTATGCCCTTCTGTACCTCGCCCACAAAAGGCGGCAACTGAAGACCTACAGATGGTGGCCCGACGCCTCATCCTCTCTTCGTTGTTGGAAATCTCCACCCCAGACCTATGACACAACTTAGTAATAAAGCTAGGGTGTTCGAAGCTACTAGTGGTGGAACACCGTCTACAACGATGGATCAAAGACCTAATGACTTGACGACGTTGATGGACATTCCTTGGACTAGACAGTACATGAGCTTAATCCGATCCTTCATGACGTCTGTGAGCCGTAGAAGTTGAATGAACTCTAAATCTAGAGAACGAGTGAGTGGAAGCAGATCGTTCCAAACTCCATTGTGAAAGAATAAGAACATTTACAATCAAACAGAATAGTTATGCATCAAAGGTAAATTACAACATGCTTCTAAGTTAAAAAGTAAAAGATTGAGTAAACATACCTTTGAAGAACCCTTTCTTCTAGTATTTCCTCGATCAAACTCGAATGCGTCCAACAACACAAACATAATGATCAAACCCAGTAAATAGCACGAACTGGCAAATACTCGATCACAATCGAGTAAAACTCGATCCTCGGCCCTCGAAGAAAACTCGACACCACCACTCGGTTGATGGAATTCTTATCAAAGAATACCTATGAGTGGAAACAAGATCGTTTCAAATTCATTATGATGGAAATACCGCATTCACAAACATACAACAAGTTATGAATCTACTAACAAATTACGACATGCTTTTAAAACTTAAATACAAAGGAATAAGAGGCATACCTCTTGAAGAACTCTACTTCTCATTACATCTCACTCTCATCAAGGAAAAGCAACTCTCGCTATCGTTGTGCACATCAAGGCTATCGTCCACCAAATCTCGTTGTCGCTCACCACCGGATGGTCTTCTACACGAAATGGCAGCAAGGAGGACACCACCAGTCAGTAAACTCGATATTATCGAAGTGAGAATCCAGGACGAGTGGGCTCTGTTGGATTTGGTGGAGGTTAGTAGGAAACTATGATTGTTTACAACGACCAAGCAAGTGAGAGAGATTTGGAGTCTATAGTATAGATAGGTGCTTGATCATTTAGCAAAGGGAGCACGATCGTTTAGGTAAAATAAATCTCGCGCACGATCGATCAGAAAAGGCTATACGACCGTTTAGGAAAACTGCGCGTGTACACGATCGTTTAGGAAAACTTGAGCTATCTTGTCTGCTCTCGTTAGCTAGACGATGGGCAGTGTACTATTCGTGAAGCGATTGTCTGATCTTTTTGCAAAATAAAAACTATTTTCATGTTATCTTTTAGTTACCAAAATTGAATGTAACCTCCCACTATCATGTACGGTTATCGAGAAAAACCACCAAAAATTATCTCAAAATTATTTATTTAAAAAATAAATATAATCATATTATATTTATAACCTATAGTTTTAATATCACATCATATGCAACATACAAACTCTAATCCTTTTCTCCTCCAATTAATGTATCTCATACATCATGTCAACTATATCTATATAATTGACCAGTTTAATCATATCATGTATAATCAAATTGAAGGATCTCTTACCGAAGAGTTCCATGAGCACGTTCGGATCGCTCCAATTTCACAGTGACCGAAATAAAAAATTATACATTCATACGAGAGAAAGAGTGCCATACTAGTTGAAGACGTTCTTCAAACTTCAACACTCAAAGCAGTGGAACCCTCCAAGCGATCTACCAACGGCCAATAGCAACATCAAAAACAGTAGCATGAAAAACCGCACGAACACGAACGCTGTGGGGACAATAAGAAAATGGGAGGGAAGAAGATGCTATCGCATAGCAGAATGCTTATCGTTTAGGAGAAGCTACACGATCGTGTAGATTTTACTAAACGATCGTTTAGGAAAAGATATCCGATCGTTTAACAAAATCGGCACACTATACGACCGTTTAAAGAAGCTGTGCGATCATGTAGGAAATAACGTGCGATTGTTTAGGCACGAGGTGGACAATCGTCTAGACGAAGAGGACTATCTTATAGGCTCTCATTTTACATAAGCAATCGTTTAGATTTTCACCAACACGCACTCGATTTTTTTTGGATGATCTGACGACGGGGCGATTGAAAATGAAAACATTTTTCATTTTAATTCATCGGTTACAATAACCGACGAATCCCACTAACCCACGTCCGTATGTAAATTTTGGATTAATTATCATATAATTAATCAACTAATTAATTAATAAATATACATATTATATTTTTATCCTATAGTTTGATATCACATATCTACTATAGTATTTTTTCCTCTACTTGATATAAATCATATTTATATCTAATTTTTTCCAAAATAATGTATCTCATACTTTTAGCCAATTATATCATATAATTAAACTTCCTCTTGTCAATTTGAACATTTCAAATTAACCCAAACACTGGTTCTCGACTTTATACAAGCTACCTAGGGGACCTAATGAACCTATGGCTCGAAGCTCCAACGGTCCGTAAATAGCTGACTAAACTCTTTAGCCACGAGATCTACCATCCGTTAACTGTCAGGCATTCCACTAAAGACCAATAGCTGAACTCTTCTTACCACAGATATATTTCTGTGTCCATCGGATATAACCAATCCAAAGTACGATGACCCTTCAAAGATGTTCCTAAGTACAGTTGGACCAAATTACCGTTTTGCCCCTGTAGTTACATCTCACTCCTTAAGTACCACTGATTTCTCTAATGAATAATACAACATAGTCCAACTATGTGTGAACACCTCTCAGGCCAAGAGAAGGTGTGTGGTGCCACATCGTTCAAGCCCCGAAATCAGCCCTTAAGGGAGCTATCTATCTACTTACCTCTGCCTCAGGGAAAGAGTGAATTCCATCTTGTGTAGCTGAGTTCCCAACTCCCAAATCAGACGAACCCCCAAAATAGTAGGTTTGAATCGGTGACTTGGCCACTCGTACCCATACAAATCAAGGAATCACCCTCAATGGCAAGAGTTAACAACTCACTCAGGATTGAGGTCATGTTCTCGATGGTCATCGTAGTGAAGTGAAGTCTCTATCATGAACGGTGTTATACAACGAGACGTTAACACTTCGTGGTCAGGTCTTATACAAACTCTTTGTATAGGATGCCCCCGCTAGCATGTCCTCAACACAAATGATCAGGATCAGACCATCTATGACAAGTCACAACACTTGTGCCCATTCCACAAAGCGAGCCGCATCCGTAGCATTACCAGGATAAGGTTTCCCTCCTATATTCATATACTACAGACCATTTTAGTTATCACTCAAGACATGATCCACTTGTATGTCACCACATACATGCTTGAGTCACATACAGATAACTAGGGATTTTATGTTTATTGGTTTGTGGTAAAGAAAATAAAACAAGTGACCAAGCAAAAAAAACAAGATGTGAAGTAAGTATCATATATTAACAACACAAGAGTTCGTACATACTGTTTACAAACTACAGGACACGAGACTTTAGGGTATCAACCCCAACAATCTTCCACTTGTCCTAAAGCGAAGTGAGATGTACAATAAACTAGTACAAAACAATAAACTAGTAAAAAATATATCTTGCGATCTCCTCCATTAGTTTGGAATGTGAGATTCCTATGTTGCGCCTGCTGGTTAGCTTTAGGTGGCCCTTTGCTAGTCGTTTAACGACGGCTATCCCCTCGGAAGATTGTAACATAAGATGTGGAACAATTCAAGCTCCAGAAATGGATAAGATTTCTTTGGTCATTCGTGGCCTCTGACGTCCGAAAATGGCGGGTCTACACTTACAGAATTATTAAGTGTTAATAATGTCTAACCAAAAGTGGTACCTAAATGACTATCGGAATATGAGTTATTCTGGATGTAGTATTTAGTCAAGAATGTCTTGATGTAGTATCGTTGCAAAAAAATAATCTTGGGTAAATTATTAAAATTTCTAAAACTTGATTGGATATAAAATTTCAGAATGACAAGTCCATTAATACAAGTGTTGGCAACAGATAAATTTATTGGGGATAATTATGTGAATCATAAATCAAATTTGAAAATAATACTTGTGATAGACAATTTGCAGTTTGTCTTAACTGAGGACTGTCTTCCCATTCCTAGCTCTAACACAAACCGTAATGTTCGAGATGTATATGACAGATGAGTCAAGGCTAATGATATAACCTGTGTGTATATCCTCGCCAGCTTATCTGATGTGTTGACAAAAGAAGCATGAGGATATGAGTACTGCCAAAGAGATTATGGAATCTCTGCGAGGGATGCCATTAAGCACGTTTACAACAGTCGCATCAAAGTGGGCACCAATGTTTGTGAACATGTCATGGACATGATGGTCCACTTTAGTATGACAAAAGTAAACGGCGCTATCATGAGAGAAGTCAAGTTGGTTTTATTCTAGAATCTCTTCTGAAGAGTTTTCTACAATTTTGAATGCATTAATGAATAAAATTTGACTTCTTTGCTGAATGAACTATTGGCTTACCAAATAATGTTTAGAACAAAGGGTCTGGTGCCAGAAGTAAATGTTACTACTGCTGAGAAGTGAGGAATGTCCTCCAAGCCTGAAGTTGCTTTTTCTTCAAAGAATAAGAGTATTCTTGTGAAGAAAGGCAAAGGGAAAGAGAAGAAGAAGCCTACTGGATTGAAAGGCAAGGATAGCGCTGCAAAGGGAAATATTTCCACTGCAACGAAGAAGGGCACTGGAGGAGACACTGCCCTCAATATCTTGTGAGAAGAGAGCAGAGAAAAGGTAACTAGACTAACTTGACCCTGGGACCATTTGCTCAGCTAATCCAGTGGGAGAAGTTGCTACTTGGTTTTAATTGTTAAAACTTGTAAAGAACAAATTGTATATATTTGTGATAAATGAAATGTTCATTTTCAAAAAGTATGTTTATTCTAGCAACCTCTGTTGAGAATCAAATTGTTAAATGCCATTTATAGATATTTGGATATCTAAATGGCTAGATCAAAGTATAGAAAATTTAAAGATTTCTAGGTCTAACTGTTAACAAAGAGTTATTGAGACAGGTCAGATGCATCTTGCTCAAAGAGTTGAGAGTACCTCAATGTAGTGGGAGGAAAGTGTGCTTCCTGGCCATTATTGAGATTAAGATGCAATTCGCTTATAGTTTTATCTAAAGCCTATTATATACTAAAATATTTACAATAAATTCTCTCCACTACAGTGTTTGAGAATTACCTAGTAGGACTAGGAATACTAGTAAACCTAGAGCAAGTGGGAGAAATATCGGGATACCGAATGGTAAAAGATAGGTATGGGATGCCCTAGTTTATTGCATTTCTCTATAAAACTCAGAAACTCAGTCTTATATATCGGATGTATAAGTTACCACTAGAGTTTTAGTTCAAGTGGGAGTTTGTTGGGTTTTATGTCCTAATACTCGTGGTATGTAAACAATAGAGTTTATTCTAAAAAATTCAATAAAGGTGTTATTGAATAGATCTAATTCTTGAATAGAAATCCAATAAACCTAAAAGTCCCTTGACTATTGGATAAGTACTTGAACTTTATGTGGAGACATAAAGGTGGATCAGGTTCAAGTAAATAGTCAAAATAATCTATAGTACATGGATAAGGTTGGGTACCTTATTCTAGTAACACTATTGGATACGACCTTCTCTGTAGTTGTTACAAGGAGTTGTAAAGTGCTACAAACGAAGTGATCCTAATTCGTTCATGTTGGACATGAGGAGTGAGGGTGTCCTTGTGCAAAAGAGTTTATACAAGATCGGACCACGAAATGAGTCACTCTTACTTTATAACGTTGTTGACTGTTTAAGACTGAGCTAACTATGAACTCTTGTTTATCTGAGATTGCCCTTAGATTTACATAGGTGAGAGTTGGCTCAACAGCGTCGGCTCAATATGACTGTCATTTCAGGGGTAAGACTAGATAAATAGCGGGGGGCATAAGATGCAAGAGGGAATTCACTCCTACCCACTTTAGGGATAGTAGAGAGGTTGTTCCCTTAAATTCTGATTCTGGGGCTTGAACAAGGGATCCCACCCTCTCATTTGGAATGTGAGGGACTCGATTTTGTGATTGGATCATAAAACAATTGTTCATTAGGGGATCAGTGGGGACTTAAGGAACAAGAGGTAATTTTGGGCGTAAAACAGAAAATTGACCCAACCGTTATTGCGAACAACCTGTGAAGGGTTAACTTACTAATCATGGTTATATCAAGTGGACATAATATATCTACAGTGAGGGGAGTTCAACTATGGGCTTTAGTGGAGTGACCCATTAGTTAACGAATGGGGGTTAGATCGGTCTAATGAGTTTAATCGATTAATCTTGGATCATTGGAGCCTATGAACTATAGGCCCATGAGGTCCCCCTACTAGCTCGAAAATGGATAGCTCTAGAGTAGCGTGATAAGTTAATTTGAAACGTTCAAATGAGAATCAAACGGAATTGGAGAAAATATATTTAAATATGATTTAAATATATGAAGATGAATTTGTGTGAAAATTAATTTAATATTAGATATTAAATTAATTAAGAATTATTTAAATTGTTTAAATAATTATTTATTAATTTTATTAGAAAATTAATTTATGAAATTAATTTGTAAAATTAATAAATTCTGATTTTAAAAATAAAATATTATTTTTAAATCAATTTTGGATTTTGGAAATTGAAAATTACACAAAACTTGAAAAAATGGGTTTTTCATCTTCAACTAGCTTACAAAGAACTCACCACTTCTCCTTTGCTTTACCCCAAGTATGAGCTGCATCCCATGCAGCACATCTCTTTGCATGATAGTCTGCAATATATGTTCTTCAATGGGTTCTATTTAGTGAGTTTTCTCCATATTCCCTATGATTCCAGCACATATAAATTCTTCAATGGGTTCTATTAAGTGAGCTTTCTCCATATGCCCTAAACGTAGATGCCAAAGTTGGGCATTTTCGTTCGGAGAAATTCGTCGAGGTTTTGATTGAGTTATAGCAGTTTTGAACAATTCAGTATTATGGAGGGAATTAATGGCTAACGACCTTAGCACATATAAATTCGATTCTCGATTTGCTGTGCAAATAAAAACACCATTTTTATGAATAAACACTTTATCCACATTAAACGAGATAGTATATTTACATTGCAATAAACATTTTACAGAAATAAAGTTCCTCTTTAGTTCGGGAACAATATATACATTATTTAAAATAAGAAACCTATTCTGTAAAGCTAACTGGAGTCCTCCCACTGCCACAACTGAGACGACGTTCCCGGTGCCTACTCGCATCGTCATCTCACCAGCCTCCCGTTGTCGTCAAGTTCTAATCCACTGAAAAGAAGAACAAACATGGTTAGTGGCGCCTGAATCAATTATCCAGACAGAATCATCATTCTCCACCTTTTTCCTTACCTTACCACCCTTCTTCTTCCCCTTTCCTGAGGTCGAACCTCTATGGAACGTCCTAAGGACGAAGCAATATTTGCCTCACCCTTCTGCCTCTCCTTACTTTTTAGTAAAGATTGGTATGTCTGCAACTCGTTGAGGAGATTTGTAAGGTTATATTTCACTTTGTTAAGAATCACATTGCTAACAAAGTGCAGGAAGCTCTCTAGCAAAAAATGCAGGATTATGCTAACCTGGTTGCCCTCATTGATGGTAGACCCATTCAACTCTGCCACATTAAAATGGACCATCATGTTTAGCACATGTTCACGTGCTGAGACCATAGGCTTATGTTGCTTCCATTTTGGAGTTGAATATGTATTTAAGAGCCTCATGCATTAGCTGTTCAGACGGTTGTCCAAACATCCCCACAGGGACTCCATGATCTCACGTGCTGAGACCATAGGCTTATGTTTCTTGGCCAAGACTTCCGAAAGACTTTCCAAGACATAGGCTCGGGCCTTCTCATTCGCCCTTGTCCATCGCTCGTATGCCTCCCAAATATTTCGAGTGGCATTTGGAGCTGGAATAAGAGGATAAGCCTCCGTGAGAGCGAACATCAGATCCTCAATGATCAGGATCGTCGTGATTATGTGCTTCCATGTTGCGAAATTATCGCCAGTAAGTTTTTTGGCACTTAGAAATTCCAACGTGGTTGCCATTTTGAACAAGTTGCTGAAAATACGAACAAAACTTTATTAGAATTTGCTAAACCACTTTTTAAACCAATCAGTTTTGCAAAAAAGTTTCAAGTACCCTAAGTTATAAACTTCTATTTTACAA
Organism: Benincasa hispida; assembly: GCF_027475165.1. NCBI lineage: Eukaryota > Viridiplantae > Streptophyta > Magnoliopsida > Cucurbitales > Cucurbitaceae > Benincasa > Benincasa hispida. Next base: position 68,360,878 of record NC_143486.1, read on the forward strand.
TGATGCCCCAGTGAGGCAAGACAAACATTGTCGATGGGGTGATCAGTTGCCTTTTCGCTGGGATGAGACATTCTTAACCATTAGGTAGAACCAACTCTTGGAATTGAACCTAACACCCACCATTTTTCGATCCAGAATTGTTAACCTTTAACTATTCCGCATAAGTGTAACCCCTCGCTTTTGGTGCCAGAGTCCCGCCCTAATGAGCCCACCATAGAGAAGAATCAAATTAGGACAAGAGACTAAGTTACCTTATCCTCTTACAGAAGATCAAATAAAGAAACGCGCAAAACTGCAATCCTTTAGGGGGACACTCCCAGGATGCCTCGAGGTGATGCGCAGTAACTTTATTCATCCTAATGAGGGAGACTGAGGGATATGTTGTCGCACTTCCCGATCCTACTTACTATGAACACTCTCTCCATCCACTTTGATATTGACCTACCCAAATACCATCCGTTGGGGGGAAACGCCAAAGATGCCACGAGGCCGAGGGTAGATCTCACGGTGTGGACTATTTAGGAGAAACGTGAAAGGTTTAAATGAAGCATCTCATGCCCCAAGTACCTCCCACTGAATGTTTTACCTAGGGGTTCATTAACCTAGACAATCCAACTATTTCTTTTGGTCTAAGTCGTCTTTTTAAACTCTATTGATAAACAACGTTTGTCTATGAATATAAACAAGTTCAAGTAGTCACATTTAAACACTTTAATGGACTGTTCTTAACTTGTATGCATGCATCAAATCTACCTAATTCACCTTTCCAGGTAAGTTCCCAGGTAGGGGTGTTACGTTTTCGTCAACTTAAATACCCCAGCCGAGACAGAACTCGCCTTAGACAAAAGGTCCCTTATAGATAGATTTACTTCACTTTTACTTTTTATTAGCCAATTTAATCCTATTAAATTGATTACAAGATTAAAGTCTTAGGGTTACTAATCGTATTAGAACCGTGATCTTAGATCTATATGATCCAAGCTTTAAACACTTTAAAACCATGAATTAAACCTAAGTGAGCATGTATGTCTTTCTTATTTCTTTTAGTTCTAATTTCTCTCTAACTTTTAAAAAGAAACAAGTAAAACCATTGCACACAACGAGGTGTTTATAACATTTATAAAATAACCTATGTGTTGTGCTTCATGCAATGTCCGGTCATTACTATACATAACTTTTATTTAATGTGTAACAACCAAGCAAACATGCTATCATTCACCCTTATACTATAACAATTATAATATAAAGATGATGCATGTCAATGCTTTTTATGCATGCATAAATATAACTCTTATATTATATGATGCATGAGCATGCTCTTACTTAATTAAATCATGCTTCTCTAAATTATAACAGTTACAATAAATAGATGATGCATGTCCATTACATAACCTAAGGTGGTATTTACTATATGTACATACCATATGACATATAAAGACATACATTCCATGTAATAAACAAAGGATTAATGGACCGGGATGAGCCTTTACAAAAATCGAAATGAAAAAACCCTATCTATTATATTTTTCGTCGAACAAACTGGTTCACAGGTGAACCAGGTCTTGAACCGCCAGGCGAACTGGTTCACAGTTGGGTCAATTTACCATTTTTCCCTACAGCTACATCTAACTCCTTAAGTACCACTGATCCCTCTAATGAACAATACAACATAGTCCTACTATGTGTGGCACCTCTTGGGCCATAAAAAGGTGTGTGGTGCCACATCGTTCAAGCCCTGAAATCAGATCTTAAGGTAGCAATCTATCTACTATTAGGGTTGATGCCCTAAAATCTCGTGTTCTATAGTTTGTAAACAATTTGTATAAAAGCTTGTGATGTATAATATATGATATTTTACTTCACTTCTTGGTTTTGCTCAATTGAATGTTTTATTTTCTTTACCACAAACCAATAAACTTAAAATCCTTAGTTGTTTGTATGTAACTTAAGCATGTATGTGGTGACATACAACTGGATCATGTCTTAAGTGATAACCAAAATGGTCTATAGTATATGGATATAGGAGTGAATCCTTATCCTGGTAATGCTACGGATGCGACCTGCTTTGTGGAATAGTTGCAAGTGTTGTAACTTGTCACAGATGGTCTGATCCTAATCATTCGTGTAGAGGATATGCGAGTGGGGACGTCCTATACAAAGAGTTTATATAAGACCTGACCACGAAGTGTTAACATCTCGTTATATAATGCCGTTTATGATAGAGACTTCACTTCACTAGGATGATCATAGGTAACATGACCTCAATTCTAAGTGGGTTGGGAACTCCTGCCATTGAGGACAGTCCTTTGATTTGCATGGGTGCGAGTGGCCAGGTCGCCGACTCAAACCTACCACTTTGGGCATTCGTCTGATTTGGGAGTTGGGAACTCAGCTACACAAGATGGAATTCACTCCTTCCTCGAAGTAGGGGTAACTAGATAGATAGCTCCCTTAGGGGCTTATTCTAGGGCTTGAACGATGTGGCATCACACACCTTCTCTTGGCTCGAGAGGTGTCCACACATAGTTGGACTATATTGTATTGTTCATTAGAGGGATCAATAATATTTAAGGATTGAGATGTAATTATAGGGGAAAAACGGTAATTTGGCCCAGCTATACTTACGAGCATCTGTGAAGGGACATCATACTCATGATTGGTTATATCTAATGAACACAAAAGTATATCTCTGTAAGAAGAGTTCAGCTGTTAGTCTTTAGTGGAATATCTAGCAGTTAATAGATTGTGGGTCTCGTGGTTAAAGAGTTTAGTCAGCTATTCACGTACCGTTGGAGCTTCACGCCATAGGTTCATAAGGTCCCCCTGGTAGCTTGGATAAAGTTGAGAATCAGTTTTTGGGTCAGCTTCAAATGTTCAAATTGACAAGAAGGAGTTCGATTATATATGATATAATTGAATTGATTAATTATATATGATATAATTATGTATGAGATACATTATTTTGGAGAAAATTGGTTATAAATATGATTTATATCAAGTAGAGGAGAAAATACTATAGTAGATATATATATCAAACTATAGGTTAAGAATATAGTGTGATTATATTCATTATTTGATTAATTAGGTGGTTATGAGATAATTGGCCGAGTATTTCTCCGGAATCGTGCGAAAGTGGGAAGTTAGAATTCAGTTCTTGTAACTGAAGAATAAAATGAAAATTGTGTTCATTTTGAAAGATACAAGACACGCAAGAAAAATTGCTCATGGTATGAATCTATACAATCACTTAGCATTGAGAGCCTATATGATAGTGCCCGTATTCATAATCGATCGCACACCCACATACTAAATGATCGCTTAAGTATACTACATGATCGCTTAACGTGCCGAGAAGACCTAAACGATCGTTTATCATTTGATAGATGATCACTTAACTAAACCTACACGATCGTGTACTCCGACCTAAACGACAAGCACCCGGCTATATGATAGTCATCCCTTTCTCCCACTTGCTTGTTCATTTTATACAATCACTTTTTCCTCCTCCCCTATACCAATTCCATCAAACTCCACCCTTTGGATTCTCACTTCGATAATACCGAGGGCTTCGAGTGGTGGTGTCGTCCCCGGTTGCTATTTATTCGTGTGTTGCTGACCGTGTAGATGATCGTGGTGCTGCTAGGTGACTGATTGCTGGACGATAAGGAAAGTGAAGAGTTCACTTTCGCTGAACCGAGTTCAATTGAAGAAAGTATTCAACTGGTACGTTTTCTCGATCTTTTGTATTTTATTTGTTAAAGCATGCCAGTAATTTGTGTTACAATGCATATCTGTATGTTGGAATGTATGTGTGGTAATTCTGTCACAATGAAATCGGAATGATCCACTTTCGCTCATGGGTACTCTTGTTTAAGAGTTCCTTCATCTACTTACCCCTGCTTCGGGGAAGGAGTGAATTCCATCTTATCTAGCTAAGTTCCCAACTCTCAAATCAGACGAATCCCCAAAGTGGTAGGTTTGAGTCGGCAATCTGTCTAATCGCGCCCATGCAAATTAAAGGACCGCTTCAAAGGCAGGAGTTCCCAACTCACTCAAGATTGAGGTCATGTTACCTATGATCATCCTAATGAAGTGAAGTCTTTGTCAAGAATGGCATCATATAACGAGACTATAACACTTCATGGTCCAGTCTTATACAAACTCTTTTGTATAGGATGCCCCCCGCTTGCATGTCACCACATGAATGATCAGGATCAGACCATCTGTAGCAAGTCACAACACTTTTAACTCTTCTACAAAACGGGTTGCATCTGTATTGTCACCAGGATAAGGTTTCCCTCCTATATCCATATAATACAGACCATTTTGGTTATCACTTAAGGCATGATCCACCTGTATGTCTCCACATACATGCATAAGTTACAACGACAACCAGGGATCTTAGTTTATTGGTTTGTGGTAAAGCAAATAAAACATCCCATGTTTTATAGACAATAGTGAAGAAAATATCATATATTATTACATCACAAGTGTTTGTCCAATAGAGTGTTTATAAACTACAGGACCCAACGAGAGTTTAGGGCATCATCCCTAACATCGGTTACCTTGGTATTCTCGGTGTGAGAATCCAGGAGTTGTGGGTTCTGTATGGAGATGGGTAGAGGTATAGAGGAGCTGGACGATCGAGTAAGTGGGAGAAGGAAAAAGTCTATCGTATAGACTTGAGTACTCGATTGTTTAATAGTGAGTAACTATCGTATAGAAAAACTCGATTGATCGTTTACTCTCTCAATAAGTTATCTGATAACTTGATTCTTTTGCGCGTATGTTGAAAAAATGAAAACAATTTTCATATTTATCCAACAGTTTCCATAAATCGATTAAAACCTTCCATTAAGGTGGTTATTTGGAGAAAATTGAAATCAATTATCTCATAATTAATTTATTATAAATAAATATAATAACTAATCTATCATATTATATTTATAACTTATAGTTTTAATATCACATCATATGCAACATATAAACCATAGTTCATTTTCCCCTTTATGGCATTTAATATAAATCATATTTATATTAATTCCTCAAATCAAATAGTGTATCAAATACATTAAATTAATTATATCACATATAATTGAATTAATTTAATTATATCATATATAATCAAATCCCTCTTATTAATTTGAATACTTCAAACTAACCCAAAAACTGATTCTCAACATGAATCCATTGAGCTACCAAGGGGACCTTATGGACCTTTAGCTTGAAGCTCCAACGGTATGTGAATAACAGTCTAAACTCTTTAATCACGATATCCACCATCCGTTAACTATTCGTACTACAGATATATTTCTGTTTCCATCAGATATAACCAATCAACAGTATGATAACCCTTCACAAATCGCTCGTAAGTACAGCAAGGCCAATTTACTGTTTTGCCCCTATAGTTACATCTAATTCCTTAAGTACCACTGATTCCTCTAATGAACAATATACCATAGTTCCACTATGACTAAAACCTTCTTAGGTCAAGAGAAGGTGTGGTGCCACATTGTTCAAGCCCCAGAATCAGCCCTTAAGGGAGCAATTTATCTACTTACCCTCGCTTCGAGGAAGGAGTGAATTCCGTCTTGTGTAGTTGTGTTCCTAGCTCCCCAACTAGACGAATCCCCAAAGTGGTAGGTTTAAGTCGGTGATCTGGCCACTCGCACCCATGCAAAGCAAAGGACCGCCCTCATAGACAAGAATTCAAAACTCACTCAGGATTAAGGTCATGTTACCTATGGTCTTCCTAGTGAAATGTAAGTCTCTTGTCATGATCGACGTTATATAATGAGACTAAACATTTCGTGGTCCGGTCTTATACATACTCCATTGTATAGAGCATCCCCGCTCGCATGTCTAATACACAAATGGTCAAGATCATACCATTTGTAGCATTTTACAATATTTGTAACACCTACAAAGCAGGACACTCTCGTAGTGTCACCAGGTTAAAATTTCTCTCCTTTATCCATATACTACAGACCATTTATGTTATCACTTAAAGTACGATCCACTTGTATATCTCCACATACAAGCTTAACTTACAACAATAACCAGGGATCTTTGTTTATTGGTTTGTGGTTAATGCAACTAAAATATCTCATATTTCATAAACTAAAGTGAATAAAATATCTCATATTATAAATCACAAAACTGTTTGTTCATACATGTGTTTACAAACTAATGAATCCTACGAGATTTAGACCATCAACCCCAACAGAATTGGCATCAACCTGGAACATACAAAGGCATGCCAAATTTGGCCAATGACGGACATATCTGTCCCTTTGAATCTCACAGCCACCTCTCTAGACCTGGCCCACTGAACTCCCTGACCACATAAGGCCTCTATCACCCCCTTCTTAGGGAATTGCTGAGAACAGAACCCACTGCACTCAAGTCACGTAAATTGTAGACTTCATTAATGTAGGACGATAAAAAAGGAACCCTAATGTCTCTAACCAATGAATAGTCCCTACCTTCATCGATGTTAGCATAGAACTCTCTAACTAGTGGGACAACTGCCTCACTAGGACGGGGTGCCAAAGACTCCCACCCCTCTGCTCTATGTGGGTAAAAGTCAGCCTCTAGGGATAAGGCTCTCTCGGGGATAATCTTCCTAGAAGATACTACGTGGTGGTATCTATCTAGGGCCTCTTGAGAGCTAAACCTAGGGTGCTCGAAAACTGGATCTTAGTGTTGCCCATGCCCACTAGAACTAGCTTCCCTTCTTTCTACTATCCTAAGTCCCATGACAAAGATTTCCACAAAAAGGTAAACTCACAAAATTTGGTTCCTAGGCAAACTCTCACAACCTCTTCTCAAACCCTACCCAAAAATGACTCAAAACCCTCAACAACCACACAAAAATTCACATGCACATAGAAAAATCCCAACAATTTCATTCATGTATTCAATATTAACATATCTAAATCTTCCAACACATTCAAAACAAGCAAGAATCCATGCAAAATAAAGACATCTCTCAACCATTTGATAAACATGTGCAATAATAGACAAAGAATGAGGAAAAACTTTACCTTGAAATGGAGAAATCCAAAAGACGCTAGAAACTCACTAGATCTTGAAAGTTGAAGAAAAACCCACGATAATAGACTATGAATCTAGGTAAAACGTGAGGATTTTGAAGAAATCAAAGGGGAAAAACTGTTTAGAATGAAAAGAAGTGAAGGAAATCGAGAGAGGAGGATAGGGGAGGCTTGGGTTTGAGAGAAAAAATGAAGAAGAAAGTGAAAATTTAGGGCAGAAATTGCGTTTTAACACAGTTTTGTTTTTGCAATGTTGCAACGCTGCGATTGCAGCGTCGCGATGCTGTGTCCTAATTTTTTTTAAAAAAATTAACTACTAAAATCTCTCTTAAAAATAAAAATAAAAAATGTTAAACCTGGTTGTCTCCAAGAAGCACAAATTTTTAACATCGGTTGCTCGACGCGATCCTTCCCTTATCAAGATACAAAGAAATTCTCGTATTTCTCTAGTCCTTTTGTACATGAGTCAATATAACCCGGAAAGGCCATAAGGGTTCTCATATTTCCTCAACTGAGTCAGAAGATTGAGTGATTGAGTCTCTCAAACTCTACAGATCAGTTCCAACCTCAGTCAGAAGACTAAAGCTCTCCTTGAGGTCACGGATCTCCTACTCAAAAACGATATTGTTAATAGCAAGTTGTCTAATCACATCTTCTAAGGACATATCTGAGTCAGCGGTGTGAGTATGCATCGTCATGTCGGATGTGGCAGAGTGTAAATCATAGTTAAACTGGTCCCATCCTAGGTTTCCATAGCCATAAGACTCTTCCAATCTAGGCTGATGAAAATCATCATCCATATAACTAAGATACACTCCTATGGAGTAGTCATGTGGCATAGGGCTCCACTGCAAACTTGGGCATGCTTGCTCAGGGTGATCAATCTTACATGCCTGTAGCTGCTACGGGTTACCTGCAATTAACTAACTAACCAAAGAAGTTAACTCAACAAGTTGACCTCGGAGTTCATGAACCTCATCACTAAGCCGAGATGCTCCACTCGATTGTTCCCATCCTTGTTGATGATATTTGTCCATGCTTAGAATAGTGGCACAAAAAATGAAAATAAATCAAAAGCAAAAGAATACTCTAAATAGAAATTTAACTAACCAAACATCAATGGCGTTCCCCGACAACGGCGCCATGTTTTTTACAGGCCCGAAACTTACGTCGTTAATAAGCCTCAAACATGATCAAAAGAAAATTTGTATATACCGAACTACTTTTATTACCACTAAAGCGTACCAACAGTTGTAAGTGCGTGGTCAAACCACAGAGAAGCGTTGAATTCATTTCTTTTAAATTAAAATTGACCTTAGAAAAATAGTAAAAATGGGATTTTGATTTTTGATTGAAATTTGAATAAAATGCAAGAAAGATAAATTGCTAGGGATAAATAAAACGGTAGTTGGTTCATCAGTTCTCGGATCAAGTAACAATTCAATGTAATTTAGATCATTGTTCTCCACTAAAGAGTCATGTCTTTGAATTATGCATGCATTGCTATCCAATTGATGTGAATTAACTAATCTCTACAAAGGCCGACAATCAATTAATTTGAAACCAATCAAGCACCCTAATTCATAATTAATGCTAGAAAGATCGTACTCTAACTAACCTACATGTTTCTAGATACAATTGGGTCCTTAGCGGCCATAAAAACGAACATATGCATTAAGATTTAGGATTCAACTATGTTGATTAAGTGTCAGGAAAAGCCTTTTTCAAATAATCAATTTATTCTTTAAATCTGGATTAAACATGCAATGCAAAGATTCAAGGCCAGCCTATACACCTAAGCATGCTCATTTAATCGATGCTACAAGGGTAAATTCAAAGCATGGACAATTACAAGAACATGTGTGAGCTTAAATTTAACTAGTGGAGATATGAAATTATTATAGGTGAATCAATCCAACACACAAAAGCAAATCGAAATCAAGCAAGATTCAAAGAAAACACAATTCTAAATTAGAACACAAAGCTGGACAAAAAAACTCATTGGATTACACAATTGTTCGATCTAAGAACTAAATAAAGAATTACCTCATCGATCCATAGACAAACCAACGAGATACGTCCAAATACACGTTCATAATCCGAAATAAAATGAAAAACTATTCTAGTAATACTGAAAATATAAAGGAAAAGGAAGAAGTTTCGGCCTCTCCTCGGCCTCCATTGAGATTCAATAAAATTTTCAGTATAAATTAACCTAAATTGAAGGAGATTATTTATAAAAAAAAAAAAAAAAATGGGACAACGTCGCAATGCTAGAACTAGCATTGCAACAGTACGGCAGCTGATCAAGAGCGTCAGGGTGAAAAAGTCCAACACTACCCTGACCCTCAAATGTGCACGTGCGAGGCTCCCTGTCCGTCAAAGCTCGTGTCGTTGCAACACTGATGGGTAACGTTGCAACACTACCCATTCCGTCTCACAGCGTTGAGCGGCCGTCAAGCCAAACCAAACCACGAGCATTGCAACGTTCAAGTAAGGGCATTTCTGTCTTTTTTACTTCTTTGAATTCTGGATACTCAAATCACCACCATATTTCTTCAAATTAATCCCGATTAGCTTCAAATTGCAAATTCTACCTCTTGGTTGCTTAGTACCTATAAAATAGGGAAATAAACACGTAAAATCGGATAACGAGCCTGAATTAAGCTAGGAATAATAGCTCTTTTTTAGAGTTATATCAGCTATCTTATGTAACATAAACATGTATGTAGAGACATACAACTGGATCATGTTTAAGTGATAGCCTAAATGGTCTGTAGTAAATGGATAAGGTATGGTGCCTTATCCTAGCAACATTACTGATACGACCCGCTTTGTAGTTGTTACAATTGTTGTAAACTATTACAAATGATCTAATCCTGATCATTCCTCTGGAGACATGTGAGCGGGGGTATCTTATACAAAAGAGTTTGTATAAAGACAGGACCACAAAATGTTAAGTCTCTCTTTATAACGTCGTTGCTAGAAGAGACATATATTTCACCAGGATGATCATAAGTAACTTGACCTTAATCCTAAGTGAATTGTAAACTCTTGCCTATGAGGGAGATCTTTTGATTTGTATGGGTGAGAGTGGTCAGATTTGTCAACTCAATAAGCCTACCATTTTGGGGATTCGTCTGATTGAGGAGCTGAGAACACAGCTACACAAGAAGAAATTCACTCCTTCCTTATAGTTAGGGTAAGAAGATAAATTTCTCCTAGCCCAAGAGGGGTTCGGTCATAGTTAGACTATGACTAATTGTTGATTAGAGGGATCAGTGGTACTTAAGGAGTTAAATGTAACTATATGAGTAAAACGATAATTTGACTGAGCTGTACTTATGAACAATTTATGAAGAATCAACACACTGTTGCTTGGTTATATCCAATGAACACAGATATATATCTATAGTGCGAAGAGTTCAGTTGTCGATCTTTAGTGGAGTGACTGACTGTTAATGAATGTGATTAATTTGATTAAAAGAGTTTAATCAATTAATATCGTATCATTGAAGTTTCAATCTATAGGTTCATAAGGTCCCCTCATTAGTTCAATGAGGACCGATGGGAATCAAATTAATTTTGGTGTAATTTGAATTGTTCAAATTTATTAAAAGGAATTAATTGTACAAGATATAGTTAAATAATGTATATTGATACATTATATAATATAATGTATGTTGATACATTTTTACGAGAGAAATAAGTATTTGAATATAATTCAAATATTGATTATCTGAATATGATTAATATAAAAACTATATGTTACAATTTAGTGTGAATATGATTCATATAAAAACTATATGTTAAAATTTAATGTGAATATGATTCATATTAAATTTATTATAGAAATAAATATTTGAATATGATTCAAATTTCAATTATGTGAGTATGATTCATATAGAAACTATATGTAAAAATTAATATGAATTTGATTCATATTAAATTTATATTGTTTGATGAGAGGGGTTGTTATTTGAATGTGATTCAAATAATAAATTATATGAATGTGATTTATATAAGAACTATAGGCTATAGGTTATATTATATGTGATATAATATAAACTATGTTAGAATCAGAAAACACACAAAGAAAGTTAAACGAATCAATAAGCATTCTAATTCATTAATTTTGACTTTAAATTAAGCATGCTCATAAACTAATAAGAGGGTTTCATGACATACCTTTAAAGAACCACTTGAATCTCGATTCCAGCTACAAATCTCCTTCAAATCTGCTTGTGAACCACCTCAAGGCCTTCCCTACTGTCCTCTTGATCCCTTAGATTGAGTTGTGAGACTCAAAATAAGCTTGGATTAAGGGAATTTGGAGAAGAAGTCACTGCATCACCATGAAAGAAGACTTTCTTCAACCTTAAGTTTTTCAGCAAAAACTCATCAAATGCATACCCGAACTCCAATTCAATCTTCTCTAGTAATTGCAAGATTTTCATGCAAAGAAGATAGTTGTATGAATTGCACCTCATGCTTGGAAAATTTGACTCAAAACCATGGTGGAGAATGTGTGAGCAAGATGGTTGAAAGTGGAGAAATCCCACTTTTGGGATCTTCCATTTTCCATCTTTTCTTCAATTTTGTTTTACTAATTGATTTCCAAAATACATTTTTATTTTCAAAATTGAAAACTTTATTAATTTTATTCATTAATTAATTTTCTAATAAAATTAATAATAATTAAATAATTTAATAATTTAATTAATTCAAATTAATTAAATATCAAATATTAAATAATTTAACACTAATTCCACCATCATGAACCTCTATTCATGAAATTTAATATTTAAATCATACTTAAATATTAATTGATTCTCACATTTCATTTAATTTCAAAATTAAACAAGTAATTATATCACATATAATTACCAATTCCCTTAATTCTAATTTGAACGTTTCAAATTAACTTATCACGCTACTCTAAGGCTAATCCATTTCAGAGTTAGTAGGGGGACCACGTGGACCTCCAACGATCCGAGATTAATTGGCTAAACTCTTTACACTAAACTAATCCCCATTTGATAACTACTTGATCACTCCACTAAAGCCCAGAGTTGCACTCCCCTTACTATATTATGTTCACGCGATATAACCATGATTAGTAAGTTAACCCTTCACAGGTTGTTTGTAATAACGGCTGGATTAAATGATTGTTTTATCCCCGAGATTATCTCTCGTTCCTTAAGTCCCATTGATCCTCTAATGAACAATTGGTTTGTGATTCGATCAACAAACCGAGTCCCTCTCGGGCCAATGAGAGGATGGGGCCTCTTATTCAAGACCCAGAGTTAATACTTAAGGGAACAACCTCCATACTGTCCCTGAAAGCGGTAGGAGTAAATTCCGTTTTGCACTCTATGCCCCCAACTATCTACCCGGTCTTACCCCTGAAATGGAGGTTTATTGAGCCAGCGCTGTTGAGCCAACCCTCACCTATGCAAATCTAAGGATAATCCCGAATAAACAAGAGTTCATAGTTAACTCAGGATTAAGGTCAAGTTACCTCAGTCATCACTTTGAAATAATCAGTCTTAAACAATAAACAACGTTATTAAGTAAGAGTGACTTATTTCGTGGTCCGATCTTGTGCAAAAGATCCCCCCACTTCTCATGTCATAACATGTACGAATTAGGATCATATCGTCTGTAGCACTTTACAACTTTTTGTAACAACTACAGAATGGGTCGTATCCAATAGTGTTACCAGAATAAGGCACCCAACCTTATTCATATACTATAGATCATTTTGACTATTTACTCGAACGCGATCCACTTTTATGTCTCCACATAAAGTTTAAGTATTCATGTAATAGTCATGGATCTTTTAGTTTATTGGATTTATTTCTAAAACAGAATAAGCATTTCATACATTCAATAACAACTTATTGAATTTTCAGAATAAGTTTTATTGTTTACAAACCACGAGTTTCAGGATATAAAACCTAACAAACTATAAGTCATATATTATATGTGATATAACATATAGTTTAATATGTATATATATTAAGTTAGTTGATATATATATATATATTTTATTAAAATTAAAATTAAAATTAAAAAAATATATAATGAGGGAATTATAACACCCTCAACAATTGAATCTCTCAATTTTTACGTAAAGAAATGAGAGGGAGAGAAAATATGTCCTCTGATCATCATCTCTTTCCTCCCTCTTCTTCTCTCTATTTTTCTGCATAAATTTTTCTCATAAAAATCTCTCATACTCCTCCCTAAGCCAAGATTGAGTGCAGGCCCACACCACTGCATGATTCTCATCCATGAGACTAATGGGGAAGGCCCCGTGGTGGTGTTCGATTGCAGTATTCGTGGGATCAGGAGAAGACAACGCGAATAATGGGTCTTCAAGAGTATGTGATATCTTAACCCTTCTTCTTCTTCTTATATAGTAGAAAGCATGTTTAATTAGTTTTATTTATCCTGTGTTTTCGTCCTCTATTATTGTTCTGTAAAATTAAAACTGGAGCACAATTTCTTTCGCTGTGGGGAATTACAATCCCTACAGATCCAACGGTCAAAATAGTGTAGGAGGCGTGTGTGAAGCTAGCGTACCTACCTTAGTTAATCGAGCGGTTCAGGTTGATCTCCGTTACTGTGGCCAAGGCAGAGCTAGCGCGCTTACCACTACTGTGTCGGGCAATCGCATCTTTAGCTTTTTCCTCTTCTTTTTCTTTCAAATTGAATTCTTTTAACGAGAATGATGAGTGTATTTATGATGACAACAATTCCACTTCCTCTTACTGTGAGTCCTCGACTTATCTGTGCCCATATTGAGGACACTTCTATGTTTATGGGGGATTCGCCATCCTCTATGACTCAAGTTCAACTTGAGATTTTATGATTTTGACATTCCTCTCTTGATTCGTTTGAGGGTTTCTTGTGGCGATGAAACCATAGAAAACCTTCCTGAGTGGAAGTTAGCTCTTTCTCTCACCATGTTTTGCTTTGGGTTTCGTTATTTTTACCTTTATTTCTTTAGAGCTCCCTAGCTTTAATAAAACTCGCTCTTGCATGAGTTTTGCTGAATTGATGGATCCATCTTACAAGCACTTATCCTCTTTTGCAAATCATATGGTGATGGATCGCCCACGACTATCCCTACTTCCTTGTCATTGTGTCAAATTAATCATAGTTTGAAATTTGAAAATTATTTTTATTACATTATGACATGTAAGAAATTTTTTTCCGACGGCGATTGGTTATCCACTGATAAAGTGAGTATATCTAATGCGATTTCAACTAGGTTTAGGGATTATGGTAAGGGTTTGTCCCTTTTTTTCTTGTTTGGAACCACATTTCATTTCTTTCTTCTTACCTTTTCTCTTTACCATTTTTAGTGCCCTAAGAGTTTAACTGTTCCTCTACTACATGCAATTTTGCTAGGGTTATTCAAGGTTTGGTTAAGGAGACGGGGCACGACTTTAACTTTTTTTACTCAAGAAAACCTAGCCTTTGTTGGTCTTTCCAATCTAGAGTCCTCAGACGACTAGTCTTTTCCTCATAATTTCAAAGAGAAGGAACCATCGCGCTATTGTTTCAAATCGGCCTCGGGTCAACCTCGAACATCAAAGCCAACCTACTTTATCATCTTTTTCCCTTATTTTGTCATTTGGTTTCTTCTCGTGACTTGCGGAGATGGGTTTTCGCAAGGCTACCTTCTTTGAGAGCATAAGTAGAGGGAGAAAGAGAAGAAAAGATCAAGTTGGAACTTCTCGTATTCAACATGATGTGGACCTCCTAGATCCTACATGCGAGGCTAGAGTCAACTGCCCCCTTTCGAGCCTTCATCCTTTCTATGAAGGCTTGCACCGATCTTCTCGTCTCCAGGGTACTCATGCTTCTCATGATACTGATGGAGGCTCTAATTCTACTCGTATTCATGTTTTCGCTCTTTCTGAGGATTTTACTGAATCAAACCAAGTAGATCTTCTATCCCACAACTCTCAACTCTGGCAAAGAAATGGCCATCAAGCTAAGACTGACGAGGTTGGTGCCACCGGTTCTTCTAAAGCTCCTACCTCTACTCTCAATTGTGACAAAGAATTGCTCCCTATATTTTTTTTTTCTTTTTTTAAGGATTGGCCTCAGCCTCCAAGGTCAAGCCGAGCTGGTGTTCGCTTTTTCTTTTTCTTTTTTTCACATATGTTCCGATTTCTTAATAGCTTTTTACCAATATCTCTGTTCCAAGCCTAAGATTGATTAACCATATCAACTTCCTACAGCATGATCGTGGAACTAGTTCAAGTCTGAGCCAAATTTACCTAAACTGAACACATTCTTGAGAAACTGAGGAGCAATTTAACCTTGGTTGATGCTTTTGAAAAGATTGAGATACACGAAAATACAAAATGATGTCAGAGTGTTTGGTCTTGCTTAGTGGTGTAAGTGATCATCTCGTCAATACCCTGGCAAAGATTATACCTTTCTGTGTGATGCTTATGTCAAGCATCGGAACAATCTTGACCTTCCTCCCTTATCTGCAACAGACGTGCTGGAGAAGGGATATGGAAATTGATTTAGGCCAAGATGGTGCTTGACTTCTTCTTTTTATCTTTCCTTATTGCAAACTTGTCTTTATATTTTTCCTCTTGTGTATTCCTTCATTTCAAATTCTGCAGGCTAAAAACGACTTATTGAACTTTCATAATGGAGCTTTTTCATTTTCTTTTGTCTAACTGTTCATGTTGTCTCATCTAACTGTTGTGGCTAAGATTGCTAAAAAGAAATTTAGGCTGAGGAGGGCATAGATTTACAGTTAATAATGTAAAAACATAAAAAAAAAACTTGCCTAGGTCTCAGCCACAAATTCCTTGGCCCGAGGAGGGCATAGTTTCTTTTTTACGTTATTCACACATTCAATAATGTAAAAGAAACAAGAAGCTTGTCTCGGCCTTGACCACAAATCTCTTTGGGTTGAGGAGGGCATAACTTCAAAATTAACAATGTAAAGACATAAGAAACTTGCCTCGACCTCGACCACAAATTCCTTGGGCCGGGGAGGACATAGTTTCCTCTTTTACGTATTCGAACGTTCAATAATATAAAAGAGACAAGAAACTTGTCTCGGTTTCGGCCACAAATTCCATTAGGCCAAGGAAATGGTAACTTCAAAATTAACAATGTAAAAACATAAGAAACTTGCCTCGGCCTCGTCCACAGATTCCTTTATACTTTGTTTCTCTATCATTAGTTTTCTTAGGCCAGACTCCAATTTTATTCAACTTTCTATTCTACTATCCTTGATTCCACCCCAACTCGCTCTCGGTGATGTCTCGACTCGGTCGCAATCTCTTTATGGATGATGCTTGATTCTATTTTAGATCCACATCTTCTCCTCTTCTTCTTCCCTTAGAGTGCCAGTCCAAGGTAGGTTCAGAGTAAACTAATTGTTCTCTTATCGGCTTGTAAGTCTTCGAGATTGCCTTTTTGAATGTTTCCAGCTTCCTTCTCGATCTTCTTAAGTTCTTATTTTTGTGGGTGTGCCTCGACCTCTGCCTCGGCCTCAGCTTAGCTTTCCATGTGTCACTTTTCCTTGATTAATTCTCTCAGACATGTTCCAAGAATTACCCAACTTCTTGCTCCGCTGGCGTCGGTCTCGTGGCCTCGACTCTCCGCAGATGAGGTCATGCCCTGTTTATACATCTTCTTTATACGCTTTGGATGTTCTCAGCGCTGCCTTGGTACTTTTTACTAGCATATCATCTATGTACACTTCCGTATTCTTCTCGATAAAAGGGGCAAATATATTGTGTACCATTCTCTGGTACGTGGCCCCCACATTTTTAAGGCCAAATGACATGACTTTATAACAATACAAACCTTTATTAGTGATCAAAGAAGTTTTCTCTCTTTATGCGTTTTGATATGATTATAACCTGAGTAGGCATCCATAAAACTTAGCATCTCATAACCTGTTGTAACATCTACCAACCGATCTATTATCACGAGGGAGAAACCATTTTAGGGGCAAACTTTGTTCATATCGGTGAATTGATGCATATTTGCCATTTTTCATTTGTCTTCTTAACTAGCACTACATTAGAAAGTCACTCTGGATAGTCAATTTCTCTAATAAAACCTGTTTTGAGAAGATTTTTTACTTGGTTAGTTATCACTTCATTTTGTTCTTGGAAAAAGGAAAAAAAAAAACTCTTCGTCTATGTTTTATGGGCTTAAAATCCCTACTAACATTTAATCTGTGTTCCACTATAATGGGGTCTATTCCCAGTATATCTTCATGTGACCAGGAAAACACATCTACAGTTTTCTAAGAAAGGTAACCAACTTTGTCTTTTGTTCAATCCTTAGCTTGGTTCCAATGTTGATCCTTTTTTCTTCAGATGTGAGAGGGACAAACTTTAAAACCTCTGCAGGTTGTCCACTATGGTTGACTTTGTACCCTCCTAGGCTCACCTCAATTCGAGTTTCGTCTAAAACCTCATCAGCCTCGACCTGGTCTGAGCTGTCCATCTTGGCATCACCCTGGCCTAGGTTTTTTGTCTCATCTTGGTCTCGGCCTAGCATAGATTTTTTTACCTTGCCTCGGGCACAACCTAGCCTTGGCTTGGCCTAAGTTCACGTTAGTCTTGGCTTCTGATGACAAAGCGAACCGTGTGGACTTTGTCGTTTCCTTCTACCTTTTTTATTGCCTTACCTGACCTCTATTTTGACATTGTCTTTTACTTGATCCCTGTGATTTCTTGTACCATGGCTTTACCTCTTTCCTAGATGAATGAGGTTAACCCCCGTGTGTAGCATTTGGGAGGTTCCTTTGTGCTTCCAAGACTCCCTTTATTTGAGTTAGGTTTTGATCAAAATCCTTCACCCTCGCCTCTAAAGTCGCAAATCTAACCTCCGCCGCTTTCTCAAAAAACCGAGGCCAAGGCAAGTTATGAATAAGGTTGTCACTATTCTCCGTTTGACTAGCGATACTTCGGAGATGTCTTTTTTAGTCTGAGTTGCTATTCCTTTGTGGACTCATTCCTTCTTCTGTCTAAACGATGTGTTTTGACGTTTCTTTGCAGGTACAACACTTTCTCCCCATATGAGGCGCCAATTGTTGATGACAAAATCCAGCCAAGGGAACTCACTTGACTTTCACGTGCCTTCAACGGTAAATTTGTATTAGGAGAAGAAATTACCTGCAAGACAATAAAAAAAAAAAAGGTAACACACTGGTGGTGTACTTGCCATATACACTCTGATGCTTAAGTTAGTACTTTGCATAAATGTTAGGGCAAGTAGTTTTAGGGAGGAGATGAGTTTACCTTTCATGGGGTTGCCATGCTCTATTTATAGTTGAGTCTTAGAGGTCTTCCTTATCCCAATTGGAGAAGTAGACTTATTTCCTTCTCCTACTTTAAAATTGAACACATGGGGCTTGGGATCGGTCCCTTGAGGATGTTCCAACGAAGAGAGTTGATCTGAATCAACCTCCCTATAAGGGATTTTATGGCCGACCTCGTCTTTTGGGGTCGAGGTAGGCCTTGGGCTCTCAAGGCTCACATTGGCCTCGCCCTCTGTCTCAAGGGCGAGGCGGGTCAAGTGGGCTCTTTTGAGCCCTACTTATCTTTCCTTTATTAGGAACTCTTCTGGACCTGCTCTTTAGCCAGTCAGGTTAGTTTCCTAGGCTAGGTAACTTTCTTTATTCGATCTTTACTTTTGTCCTTTTGTCGATCCAAAATTATCTTTAACAGTATTTAACCCACTTTTGTTTAAAAACATTATTTTCTTCAAACCACATATAATTGTGTTTTTTTTTTCTATTTAACATTTGATCTTTTTTTCCCCAATTTTGATTAATTAATAAAAAGAGTCGGGGCATTTTTTCCGTTCGTTTTAAAATTTTAAAAGATGTTCTTTTTTTTGTCATTAAGATAAAAGAAAAGAAAATTTAATTTATTTTTTGTCATTAGGATTTGGATTTAGTTTCTATTTTTCCCTAGGTTCATTACACTTTTAGTCTTTGACATTAATATATATTAATTAATTAAAAATAATGATAAAATAAAATTTTAAAATTAATTTTTATAGTGAGAAAATAGTAAAACTTATTTTTATTTTGACAAATAAATAATAATTAATTATAATTTTCTTAAATTTCAGATTAATTTAATATACATCAATACAACTATAGGTTGAGAAATGGATCTTTTGCAATTAACCCTTAAATCTTGGCCAAATTATGGGCAAGAAAAGAGAGAAAGAAAAGGAAAAAGTTTGCTTTCGTAAAATTAAGAAATAGGCATGTGGGGGCCACGTGACTTTGTAATTTTTCTTGCCGACTCGTCTCTGTCTTCTTCAATTACATGATAACTTATTTAATTTCTATCGTAAGCCTCCACTAATTAATGTTGTTTATTTAAATGTAAAACCAAAAAAATAAAGACATGGGTATGTGATTAGATAATTTGATGGTGATCAATAAGTGCATAGGTGATTAGATGGTAAGACATGGGTATGTGGCATTTATGATCATGTAGATATATGGCCATTTGTAACTCTTCACTAATTAATTAGTATTGTTTATTTAAAGGTTAAGCATTTAAACTAGAGGTGTTCAAATAATCCGACAACCCGAATAATTTAGACTATCCAACCCAAAATGTAAGGGTTGAGTTGGGTTAGTTTTGTTCTTGGATTGGATTGGCTAAAAAAACCCAAATTTTGTATATATATATATATATATTCCTCTTTGTTTAAAGTTTGATTTCTTTGTATTGATTAATTTTTGAATTTTTAATATTTTTCTTTTAAAATTGTTATGATATATATTTTTTTAAAGGTATTGTAATTAAAGTGTGGAATGGGGGAATCGAATCTCAAACCTCGAGGTTGATAATACAAGCACTATGTGAGCTACACTCTTGTTGGCAAAATTGTTATGATATTTACCTTTGTTTAAAGTTTACAATAAATATTATAGATATTTGGTATTTAGCATCTTAATTTTATGAGATTTTAGTTATTAGTCATGTGTTATATATAAATTTACATATTTTTCATTAAAAAAAAAAGTTATAACCCGACAACCCAACCCGAGTTTTAAAAGTAGAGTTGGGTTGGGTTGGGTTAGAAACTTTATTTGGCCCATTTGGGTTGCCAATCAAACCAACCCAGATTTTCGTGTTGGTCCAATAAATACCCTCAACTCAACCCAACTCAACCCGACTCATGTACACTCCTAATTTAAACATGATTGTGGTTTTGTAGTTAATTTTCAATTTTTGAGAATGAATGAAATTGGAAGTCTCTTTGTCTTCAAATAAACTTAAGATACATGTTTACAAATATTTATATTATAATAAATAATGTTTATTACTCTTTTCAAATTCCATCATCGTACCTAAAAAAAGTAACATGTCCATGATAACATCTTACATTCCCTATAAATAGTTCTATGCATTTGATAAGTAAATCAATTTTCCATTTCTATGTAAGTTGATTCATTTGTGATATTTATGTCAATCCTTGAATTGTTTAAGAAAAAATCATGTCTTATACCAATTTTAGATCTACTATAATTTATTTCATTTTTATTTAAACTATTGTTACTAATACATTTGTGTAAATTTGAAACTAAAAATAAAGAAGTTTGAGAGGTTTTGAAAGTCATTATAATTGAAAAGATAACCCTACATTTCTTATTTATTTATTGTTTATAATTTTATAAAATTACTTAAAATGTTTTTACAATGCAATATTCTCTTCCTCGTTTTTTTTACTCTTTTAATGATTATATACAAAATTCATATGGTAATTTTGTTGCTCACTATTCATTTCACAATATTGTAAATTAAACTTAAATTTGAGTATGTGTAATTTGTTAATTTTATTTTTTATAGTTTTCCATGCGGCTTAGTTTACGATGACCATTAACAAAGGTAAGAGGAGAAAAATACTACATGTTGGAATTTATCTTCTTGAACATGGACAATTATAGAATGTACTTTCAAGAGGGATCTCAATAAAAACAACAAAACTTTTGTTAAGTTCAAAATGTGAGAAATTTAATTAAAAAAATTATATATAGATACGCATTTAATAAGGGTAAGTGAGATCATTTCGATAGTAATTGATATTCTCTCCGTCCTTTTATATTAAAAGTTTGATCCTCTATTTTTATAATTATAGTATTAAAAAAATGTATTAGTTCATTAAACTAATACTTTCTTTAATTATCATATTAGGTTGTCTTTCAAACTATTTTTGAAATTGTTGTTTTTCAATTTAATATTGTGTTGTTTGTTCATTTATATATATAATTTCAAAAGAATGAAAAGGTCTGACACGTGCGGCGCACGTTTATGTATTCTAGTTTCAATAAAATGGCAATCCCGGAGCTCTTTTGTTCTTTTATATTTATAGTTTCTCTTTCCTCTCTCTTGACCATTCTTCATGGGTAACTTTTGTAGTTTTGTTATATCTATGTATCATGGTAAAGTACTTTCGGCAGCACTTGCACTACAATGATTAAATATTCAGCTTTCTACGTATATATAGTCTTAAAAGGGTTTTTTTTTTAGCGTAAATGGCTTAAAAGAATAAACACATCTTACATGTCTTAAACATTTCATTTTTTTATTAAAAAAAAGAAAAAAAAATCTATCCGCTTCTCTATTTTCACTAACGTCAGTGGCTATTTACAATTTAGCTCTCACCTATATTATATATATATATATATATATTTCTCTCTCCCCCATGCATACTCTCTCTTTCACATACATATTCTCTCTCCCTCATGCATATATTCTCTCTCTCCAATTATATATTTCATATATTCTCTCACCCATAATTCACACTCATTTCTTCCTCTTCCCTCTATTTTCTCTTTCCCCCCTCTCTTTTCTCCTTCTGGTGGTGTAAGTTGCAGACGATAGACGACGGCATGGGACAAATTGATGGCTCAGCACGAGATGACACGAACGACTTGGGATGAATCGATGGTGCGGATGGCGTGGGACGAATCAACGGGTGACGAGTTGAACATATTCAATCGACAGCACGGCAGGGCGAGCAAATCCAGTCGACGACGACGAGGAGAGAGATCCATGGCAATCATGGCTGAAGAAAAAGAAGAGATGAAGATTGAGGGTTATATATTATAAACCCCCATATGAAGATAGACTTTATTTTTTTTTCTATTTTTTTATATATAAGATGATATATATATATGTGTGTGTACTTTCATTTTAGCTTTAGGAAATCCGATATATACTATGGTATATGTATTCATTTATTTAATATAAACGAGTATTTTTTTATTTAGATTTATTGTACTATAATATACATACTGTGGTGCAAAAGAAATTTATGAAGATTTATATATTGTGGTATATTTCATATATTGGTTTATATTGTGATTTATGTCAAATATTGAGTTAATCTCTAATTTATAAACTGTAATATATTTCATATGTTAATTAGAATATTTTCAAATACCTAACAAAATGTTCTAAGGTATATTTAAAATAATCATTAATCTATTAAAAAAAACAATCAATTGATATGTGAAAACTAATGTAAATAGAAAATAAAATTTCATTAAATGCATTTTTTTCCAATTGAAAAATAGAAAAAAAAATTAAAATAAATGTGTTTTCTCTCTCCAATTGATAAATGAGAAAAACTATATTAAATGTTTTTTATCTTTTTATAATAAATGTATTTTTTCTCTCCATCATTTAAAGTGACTTTGAAAATAGAATATATACATATAGATATAGAAAAAGGATAAAACTGTTCAAAAATAACCCTGAAAGATATTTTTAAAAAAATCAAATTTAAAGACATTTATGAAAATATATGGCCAAAGATAGGCTTCTTTATAGGCCCATGTTATACTATTATCTTCAACATTTTATGGATATTTGTAATAGATAGTAAAATAAAGAAAAAAATCTAAAAATATATCACATTTTAAAAATATTTGTAAATATGAGAGTGTTGACTAGTCAACTTTTAAATTTTTTATAATTTTCAATTTCGTCCTCATCGGTCTATTCTTGTTGCACATCTTCTTCATTTTCTTCATTTTTTTTTTATTTTTTTCTTCTTTTTTTTCGACTTTTGCTTATTTCCTTTCTTTTTTTATTTTTTGTTTTCTTTCATTCCTCCGATTTTTGCTTCTTCCCTTTTTTATTTTTTATTTTCTTTTATCTAGTTTTTGTTTCTTTCCTTTCCTTTTTATTTTTTATTTTATTTCCTTTCTTTCTTCTTTCATTTCTTTTTTTCTTTACTTTCTTTAATTTCTCCAGTTTTTGTTTCTTCCCTTTCTTTTTTTTATTTTCTTTTCTTTCTCCGATTTTTGCTTCTTCCCTTTCTTTCTTTCTTTTTTTTTTAAAATTTTCTTTCATTTCTCCGATTTTTGCTTCTTTTTTTTTAAAAAAAACACCTTCATTTCTCTAGTTTTTGCTTCTTCTCGCTCCTTTTTAATTTTCTTTCCTTTATCTGATTTTTGTTTCTTCCGTTTTTTTCGTAAGAATTATGACGCTGAGTTTCGTACCCAACACTTGAAAGTACCCAATTCATAAGTGACTTAACACCAACATGTGCCAATAATCAAATTTGATTATTATAACGAAATATTAAATATAAATAGCAAATGCAAAACGGATTTGAAAAAAACTACTTTTTTAGTCCACAAATTTTCACCATTTTTAGAAACATTTCTTAAATGTTTGAAATAAGAAATGAGAATAGTTATTAAATAAGTTTATTTCTCAAAAAATGAGAAATGTGAACCATATCAAACAGGCCGATAGTTTTTTTTTTTTTTTCCTTTTTATAGGACTTTAAAAGTATGATGTCTATCATAAATAAACTTGAAAAATGGCATAGGTGACCTAAAATGAAAGGCACAAATTGAAATATTTGTATATTTGTATACCGTAATATGTATGTATTGATAATATCAATTGTTAGTGATATTAGTGATAGAACTTAGATAGAGATCAGTCATATTCATGTATTAGTGATATCGAATTTAGGTAGATATGAGTGAACTTCTATTAGTGATAAAAGTCTATTATTGATAATCATGATAAAAGTTTCTCAATAATAACCACTGATAGCTTTGAGTGTTAATATTTCAAAATTGATAGTCAGTAATGAAAGTCTATCAATGATAGTCACTAATATTTTTATATCATTGAGATCTTAATCTTTGATGATTTTTCTCACAGTTAATAGCCACTCATAGAAGTCTATCATTGATAGTCAACTTAGTGAATTTAGTTAATAAAGTTGAATCCCGAACTAAAATGTAAGTGAAATGCCTAGAAGCTATCACGACAGCAGCTCCCCTCCCGCTCAGTCCAGTCCGAAAATCCTCTTCGTGATTTTCAAGAAGTGACAAAGAATAGGAGAAAGGAGTGTAGGATTGGTATGGGTCGCGCGCGAGCTGCCCCAGCACCCAACTCATCTGGAGAATGCATTGGGTCCCTATGTTGATTTGATGATCCACTAGTTGATTCAAGATCTGGGTGACTCACCCCATTTCACTAGTGCGAAAATAGGTCGGGAATCCGAAATGGCGGCATAGCACAAGCCTAATACCCCTGGAGGTGCCGCTTTGCCACAGATCCACTCTGATTTCGTAGCATGTTATTAGTGATAGAAGCTATCTACAATAATATGTTATTTGATGGTAAAAATGAATGATAGAATTTATCTCTGATAGCATGTTATCAATGATAGAAGCTATCCCCAATAACTACGATATAAGCGATATTAGTGATATCGGTGATATAACTTACGTGATATCCATATATTGATGATATCAATGATATAAAAGTCAAATTCATTTGATAAATATCTATCATTGATAGCCACTGCTAAAAACTAGAGGCTATTATTGATAGCCACTACTAAAAGCTATCGGTGATAGCCATTGATTGAAGCTATTAGTGATATGACCTAAGTATATATCAACGAAATAAATGATATTAATGATATTGGTGATATGAATTAGATAAATATCAAAGATAGTCAATTATAAACCTCTTATTGATAGACTTCTATCACTTATAGCTGTAAATGTTAACCTTTGAAATATGATAGTTTCCTTTCAAAAGTTGATAACTACTTATAAAAGTCTATCATTGATATCCACTGATAGCCTTATGTATTAATATTTCAAGTTTGATTCCAATTGATTGAAGTGTATCAATGATAGCCATTGAAAATCGATAGCAATTTGAAGGGTGATATTTCAAGTGTTATTATTTTAAGGTTGTATTTATATTTCTAAAATTGAAAGTATCGCTGATAGTAGCTATCAATGATAGCAATTAATAGTGGCTATCAGTGGCAGTTGCTATCATTGATAGCTACTATTAGTGATAGTTTTCAATTTGAGAAAATCGAAAGAAAAAACGTGAATGGTGGGCTGCTTGTGGGCTTTTTAGTCATTTACCTATATAGCTATCATTGATAGTTCCTATCAGTGATATATGCCGTTAATTTCGTGTTATATCCTTAATATATTTATCCTTGTTCTAAATCTTTTATTATTTGAGTTTGATTGTTATTTGTGCAACCATGCCTTAATTTATTTTAGAAATTGGTTAATAGAATACAAATTTGTACTAAAGTTTGTGTGTATTTATCATTTATGTCTCATCCATATTTTTTTATATAAAAAAAAAATTCTTTTATAAAAAAATAGGGTTTTGACTCTCTCTCCTCTATGCACAATCCTAGGCTTCGCGCCTATTGATTTTACTTTTTAAAAAAAGAAAAAAACGTCGGGATTCTATCCTTTCTTCCTTCCCTCTCTCATCCCTAATGTTCCTCCTCCATCCTCCATTCTCCATCCTCCATCCTCCATCCTCCCTATTCTTTCTTATTCCTCCTTCCTCACTTTTTCTCCTTCCCAGTGACATGGTTGCAAACAGATGGCGTGGCGCGGGGTGAAGCTTTCAGTGCAGAGCGCGAGCAGCTCCAGCGCAAACATGAGCAGATTCGGTGCGGGCCCGAGCAAACGGTGGCATGGTTGCATACGAACGACATGGGAAAACGTGGTGAGGGGCAAAACTTCCAGCATCAAGCTTGAGCAAATCTGGTCAACGGCGCAGGGTAAGAACATCCGTTCAATGAGCGGGTTCTCGACAAGATGAAGATGAAGATGGGGAGGGTTCTTAAACACATAAACCAAGGAACAAATATACACACAGACACACAGACACACACACATATATATACACCACTACAAGAAAAAGCCCTTTCCCGATGCTTAAAATCGTCAAGAAATGGTCACAAATGCATCGGGAGATCCACTCCTGATGACAAACTAGTCGTCAAGAGTTTGGTCGGGATATACCCGTGGAGATAGCATCTCCTGACATGGAAACATATACCGTTGTGAGTTATTGGAACTCCCGACGTTTCATATACTACGTTGGTAGTTTAGAACTCTTGACACATGTTTAGGCATCGTCGAGATTTCAGTTTCTAAACTGAACTCTCGACGACTAGTTCTTATGAACTTTTGACGATTTTCGTCGGGAGAAAATCATTTTTAAAAAGAATTTTAAAAAATTAAAAAATATTGTTGAGTTCATTTCTGTCTTTTGGCTCGTGAAATAACTTCATGAGACAAACTTCACGAGACATCTCTGAAGTTACAAGATGTCTCGTGAAATTGAAGACAAACTTTGTCACGTGAAGTAACTTCACAAGACAAACTTATAACATTACGAGACAAACAACTTACTCACGAACTCAACTTTACGAGACAAACATCTACTTTTCAACATAAAAAATATAAGACTACTTTTTAACATACAACATCAATCGTCAATTTCCCATAAAGATACTAATCTCAACCCTCCCTACTCAACATTCAAACTTCAATATTAAATTCCACAGATACACACAAAAACTCCACAAACACACAAGAACTCCACAAAACACATTAAAACACATTAAAATCCAATTGTGTACGGATATTAACCTGGAGTGTCACCCACAGAAGATCCCAAGTTGCTTAGATATATCTCTTGCTCCTGGAATTCGTTCTTTGCTTCATGTTGCCTATTAGTCTAGACAATAAAAACGACCTAATGGCACAGTCAATATTCAAATGCCAGATAAGTATCTTCTTTATTACTTCTAGTCTAAAAGGGGATCATCTATTGTGTGACTAAACTAGAACTACAAATATATATACATGTTTTCTAGAGATAAACTGAAACTTTCACGGAGGAAAGATGAAGTATCCTAAAGGCTATAGCACTGAAGTAGCAATGCCATTTTACTCACTGAATTAAGTACTCATCTTTGTAATTCATCTCCAATAGCTCATCCAGATTTAGAGTGAAAATACATAAGATATTATCAAGAAGTTATTCCAGAGCATCACAAAATTAATTTTTCATGAAACAACTTAATGGATACAAGGATTTTCATATATATTAGAAGTGAGATCTTTAAAGATCGCCTCCATTTGTAACTCGGAATACAAAGTTTCTGCTTCGTGGTCCATGTAGGCTATACGTACCAAATTCTGAATGTTTAGTGATGAAGAAAAGTAGGAGAAAACAGAAAGTAAAATAATACGAAGAATTCTGAATATTTGACTCCAAGCTAATTGAAATATTTGCTCTTAGTTATTAAATAGAGTAAAAAAAGGATGGTGGGTATTAAAAGATATTGACAGTTTGAATAGGTCCATGGTCTACTACGATCACTTTTCTCAATACTGGATTGAAATCTTACCACCTAGATGCTTAAATTCAGTGGTTCGAATTTCATCGATGGTTATTTAAACCGCCAGGATAGCCATAGTCTTGACATGAACAAAGCAACAAAATCATGAAAAATTCAAAAAAAAAAAAAAAAAAAAAAAAAAAGAAAGAAAGAAAGAAAGAAAGAAAGAAAGAAAGAAAGAAAGAAAAGAAAAGAAAAGAAAAGAAAAGAGGAGAAGAAACCTACAAAACGAACGACGGACGAAGGGAGGCAGACGATGGCCAAATGGACGTCTAACATCCTCGATTTGGGGTTTTCACGCATCTGATCTGTTAGGGTTTGGCGAAAAAGAAGAAAGACAGATATGAAATCTGCTCGATTTAAGAGTTTTATAACAGAAATTCCAACATGCAATACTACCTGTAGGAGTTCCCACACAACTCCCGATGCGTTAATGAACTCGTCGAGAGTTTGGCTAATCTTCCGACGGATATGGGCGACCCATCGTGAGTTTGGCCGATCTTGAAAAACCGTCACACCCAACTCCCGACGAATTGTTTTATTCGACGGGAGTTCTTTTATATCTTCTGACGGTTATGGGAGGCGTTGGAAGATCCTTCGTGGAGAATGGTCTTTTATTTCCATCTTCCGATGCCTCATTTACGGCGTCGAGAGTTATCGAGCACTCCCACGCCATCCTTATGTAGTCAAAAGAGATCCTCTCTCCTGATGGTTGTTTTAGGCATCGGGAGAGTCCCTTGTAGTATACTGTGATGTATATGATAGTTTATTTTATATGAACATTGATGGTTTTTGTATTTAGATTTCTTGTTTTATGATATATATGCTTATATATATATTCTGTGTTGAACATTAAGTCTATATATGCTTTATATAATGTAGTAGATACTTTTGTTTATTTCGACTACTTTAAATTTATGATATATCCTGTGATATAAATGAAATTTATGATATATATTGTGATTTATATTGTATTGTCATATGGATATGGTTATATTGGAACTTTCGAATGGTACAACAATCTATTTGAGTACATTTTTATTTCGTATATTGGTGAATATTTGCAACCATCTAATACAATGTTCTAAGAATATTTAAAATTAACCATGAATCTGCCAAAAAAACCAATAAGTTCTTGCGAAACTAGTTGTATTTGAGTACATATCAAATATATTTATTGGAACATTTTCAAATAAATAAAGGAATATATTACAAAATATCAAAAATCAACATGAAAACCCAAATGGAAAATAAAATCATATTAAATGTCATTTTCTCTCTCCAAGTGAAAATTAAAAAATATATATATTAAATGTATTTTCTCTTTCTAATTGAAAATGTGAAAATGTATTAAATGCATTTTATTTTCTCCATAATAAATATATTTCTGTCACTATCATTAAGGAAACTTTGAAAATAAGAAAAAATATTAAAAAAAATGAATATAAATAAATGGACAAAAGACAAAACTGTTCAAAATTAATACTAAAAGACATCTTTGAAAAGAATCAATTTTAAAGACATCTATGAAATATAAGATTCAAAGATTATTTTTTACATAAAAATCTCTTAAATATTTGGTTAAATTACCATATACAATTTTTAAAACTGCTTTTAAGTTTAGGTTTAAAATATCCATAAATTTTAAAAGAAATTATAGTTTTTTAACTTCGATTTTGTATTTAATAGATTTTTAACAGGTTAGAAAAAATCAAAAACTAACTAATCACTTATTAGTTAAAGAAATTAAAGGATCTATTTGAAATAAAATTAAATTTTATGTTTAATAGGGCATAATCATAAATTTTCAATTTTATCTCTCTAAATTAATAAAAAAAAAACATTGAGAGTATTATGAATATTGTAATAATAAATAGATGTTCATTGTTTAGTATCTCAAAAGCGACGTGTCACCATTCATATTGTCCATGTGCCTTATTATTCATGTTTGGTGTTTACGTAAATCTACATCCTACTTGTCACTTTACCTATAAATAATGACATTTGATGGATCTTAAAATCACACATCCATTGGTAAGAATGATGATTATTACCAATGGATGATTTTAGTCATTTTATGATTTTTGTTTTTTTATATTTTATCTATTATTATTATTATTATTATTATATTATATTTTTTTGATATTCGTATTTCCGTCCTACTCCTTAATTTCACAACAGGGAGGGATTTTCTTTTTCTTTTTCTTTTTCTTTTTTTTTTCCACAAACACGCTTGTAAGCTTTTTAACATTAAAATGATCTTTGGATTTTGGCCTGGTATGAATTAAGAAACCAATACTCTTTTTATGTCTTTGTCGCGTATTGTTGAAAATAAATTGTCGTGGGGGATATTGGTTAAAATAACATCGAGTCCAATGATTAGTCAAAATCGTAAAGTATTCACGAATTTTGGTCAAGTCTAGATTATACCTAAATATGGCTCAACATTTATATTATAAATTTTGCAAAATAATAAAAAGACTTATGTTTGTTAGTTGATATAGTGAGCCAAATGTTGTTTGGTCTTTAGATTAAATTAAATGATCCTTTAAAATTTTCTATCGGCCTTTAATATATAAAATATTTACAAATTTACTTCTATGGTATAAGAAAATTTACTCAACTCAGAAAATAATCAACAAAAAGTTAATGTAACATTAATACAATGGTGCCTAAAAAAATATTAATACAATGTTGTACTATATATCCATCATAGTTTAAAATTTCAGTATGGGAGATATTTCTATGGAAATTTCGATTTTTTTAGCAATTAATTCAATGAAAGTTTTTTAAGGTTTATAGACTTGTCTTGATTACACGAATTATATAATTTCACCTCAAAATTTAATTGATGTAAGTTTAATTTTTTACCATCCAAAACTTTCATTTTCAAGAAACCAAAATTGAAAAAAAAAATAATAACATATATTTATTTTTAATTTCATTAAAACATTTTTCACTTATTTTTCACATCATTTCACCTCAAAATTGAATTGATGTAAGTTTTATTTTTTTGACAATCTAAAGCTTTCATTTCTAAGAAACCAAAATTGATAAAAATAACATATATTTATTTTTAATTTCATTAAGATATTTTTCCATTGATTTCACATCATTTTACCTTAAAATTGAATTGGTGTGAGTTTTGCTTCTTTTACCATCCAAAGTTTCAATTTTCAAGAAAAAAACTTAGAAATAAAATAAAATAAAATCTGATATTATTTTGTAATTATTTTTCATTTCTTTTTTAAATTTCTACTCTTGCATCAATATTTACACCGATCTTTACACTATCCTCTAAATATTATCTTACTTTATAGAAATGATTATTAAAAATGGTCAAATATAGTCTATTAGATCATAATCAAAGTTTCATTAACTAATTATAACAATTTCCATCAATTTCTATAAAAATTTTCGAAATTTCTATCTATATTATATTTCCATAAAATCGAGACCTCGATATTTTGAACTTGATATCTATACAGGAATGAAGATGTCTTTAGAATGCTACTAGACAAATTTATAATATAAATGAAAAAAAAAAATATTAAAACAATGAGATTAAATTGAAAATACTGAGATGTTATGGACTAAAACATCAATTTAGCCTAACGCTTTTATAATTGTAGAATAGGACTGAAATCTATATCGATAGATCTAGCTTGATAATTTGAATTTGAAATGTAGATAGGTAGATATTAATTGAGAAATGATGGTAATAACCCAACTAAATAATGTTGTTTTTTTTAAAAAAAAAAAAAAAAAAAAATCAAGAATTAAAATAGGGATTTTAAGATTTTAACAATCAAAATTGCAATTTAAAAGAATATTATTAGTGCTCGGATCTCGAATAGGTTTGTTGTCATTACGTGTTGCTCATGAGTTTGAATTTTGTCTCACTTTTCTAGATTTGGTCTATCTTTTCAAGCTGACTTGTGTAAAAGATCCACACACTAATGTGATATAGAACCTACCATATTCTGATTGTGGGAGTATACAACAACTAAACAAAAAAAGTAAGGTTAGTACTCTCCTCTGGAGATTACTTACTCTTCCCTTTTGGAGTCATCAATTAGGGCTATTTATAATACCTTTCTTCTAGCCATCTTTTGTAGTTACGTGTAATTTTGATGGTGTTAGAGTTATTTACAATGTTCATGAAAATAGGACGCCAGGTCAAACACGGTTTAATTATTTCTCGATTGAAATATATTTATCAATTTGGTTGGTCGATTCATATTTCAAGACTCTAACTTTTCTTTTTCGAGATGTACGTTCTCCTATGTCAACTCTTGATTTTTCTATTCTCCTATGTCGGTTCTTAATTTTTCTTGGATATAAGTCTATTTGTGTATTTTGAGCCTTCATAGAGCAACCATCAATAAGTAATGTTGAAATTTGATGATGGAAATTTAAAAAGAAAATGTGAGTGACCAATTGTGGTTTCGCCGGCATCTAAATTCTTCCTCATGACAATAAGTGCCACGGACGGACCACATTTGACTTTAATTAACAATCCAATGTTGATCCTTTTGCATGTTATATTTTTTTTTATTTTCAAATAGATAAATTCCCTATGTTTTCAACTTCTCATTTATCATTTTGTAATCATATCCATCATCATCTATATTAAATTATTTTTCCATTGATTATCGACAAATAGGGGCTTTATTGTAAACTTACTATTTTAATGTATCATACCTTCAAATAATATTATTTTATTTAATGTACCAAAAAATGTGGTGTGTTTTTTAAACAAGCAATTAGAAGTGGAGAATTTGAACCTTTAATCTCTTTGTAAGCATATCTTATGTCAATAGGTTTTGTTATGTAATGCATTTTCTTTAGACACAAACTCGTCACCTCTTCGTCAAAGTTACTTAGTTTGATTTAATGGTAATTGTCATGTAGTACTCTTCCATTTGAGATTGAAGGTTCGATTTCTCATCCTTGCAATTTATTGAAAACATATAGTATGTCGAGTAAGAAAGATCATTATTGTTTTATAAATGAATTAGGTGACATTTAGGAAATTTAGTAAGAACAAGAAATTGTTATGGGATTAGTAAACCCGACGAGTCTAGAGTCCAAACCCAATACACCTTAGCTTCGTTAGTCGTACATCTAAGTTGAGGCTTAGAAATGTTACCCAAATAAGAAATGAAGTATCGTTACGTCAGCACAGGTTGGAACAAATACCAAAAGATCTGTCTTGACTAACGCTACTAATAATGTATAAAATCTAATTGTACTTAGTTCAACACCATTTTGTGCTCAACCCTAACTTAAGGGTCAAAATATGTTGACAAAAGTACTCCACTTCATATGAGTCTTTTGTTTTGCAAGTTAGTCGGATCCTCATTTGATATACATTTTTTATTGTTGATACCAAATTTCAAACTGAAAAAGGTACATGACCTTCACATGACAACAATAATAAATCTATAATTTGAGAATGAGAGGACCTACAAAACAAAAAAAGATAACTCTGATGTCAAAGTCAGAGATAGGGAACTATATAATGGAGAAGAAATCATAAGTTTAAGTTACCTCATATGAGACCATAATGGTCTATTTATAGAAGATTTGATCTAGGGTTTAACTTAATCCTATTAGGATTAGAATATGAATATTTCTAATTCCAAACAAACTCCATCAGACCTTTATCTTATTTTGTACTTTATTATGTCAGACTAAGTTTCACCCATAACATTTAAAAATATAGTAAATTATAGGAAAATTGGGACATATAGCATCATTTTGACTTTCCTTTGGATATATGGCAAGAACTAAATTTTTTAGATAAATATAGCAAACCATCTATTTGCATGTGATGTTGATCTTCTGGATTATTCAAAATGGCCTCAATCAAATATTCAGTGTAACTAATTTAGTCGTGCTGATTTTTTGACATAGATGTCGATTTTCTCCTGATCTCCCAACATTGTTTTGAAATCGAAATAATAGATGCAATCTTCTTTTTCAAATATCAAATCTAGATCTAATATTTAATCTTTTTTTAATTTTATACTATCTTTCTATGTATTTGTTGGTTGATGAAGACACTTGGTGGCAGTAATAGTAAGAATCTTTTTAGAAGACCCATGTCAAAATCTAAGGAAAAAAAACTCTGTCGAAGCCATCTACAAACCGATAATTACAAAGAACCCATAAATGAGATAGATGCTATGAGTACACATCAAACCATGTAGTATTTGGTACCAATATTGATATTTATTTTACTTAGTTACTTGGAGAGGTAAGTTGATATGCTACGTATTTATCAACATATTGCAAGATTTGGTGGAAGATATAAAGGGTATGTTTACAGTTTGTTAGGAGTTCCATTTTCCTCTTCCTAGTGATAAAAAATTATGTTGATTTCATTAACACTCAATATTTTGTTAGTTTTTTTTTCTTTATTTCTAAACACCAAAGAAAATTTCCATCGTGGTATTTACCCTTCTTAATCAACTTTTACAAATTAAGATTGGAATTATGGTTATTGTGATTCTTTAGTTGTATGTGTACCGTATCACTTTGAATTTGTCGTTCTGACCATGGAGAGACAAGCTCATCGAAGGGACATAGCATGATGGAGACTTGATGAGGCGAAATAGAGATTGGGAATTCGAAATTAGAAGAGGAAGAGGAAAGAAATAATTAACGGATAATTATTTTTTTATACTTAGCAATTTGAGTCCCTTATTTCACATAATTATCAACTATCCACTAAGTAGTCATTATTTGCATTTTTTTTCCTTTTGTTGTTGCCCAATTTTTCTTCAACATCATATTAAAATTATAATGTAATTAACTAATGAACATCACATAATTTTCAAACAATCACAGTGTAGTACAATTTTAATAAATATCATTATGACTTTCTTTTACTCCTAAAATGTCTCACTGTATTTAATTTTCTATATAATAAAATTTTGATGTTGCAATAGATATCAAATGCCTCAACACTATATTTAATTTCTATGTAATCAAATATTGATGTTGTAGTAGATATCACATTTTTACCAATTTTTGTTGTGTTGGAGAGTGCAATCTAAGGCTCAACTCATACATGGTGAAGGAAAAATAAGATCCCTAAACTCTACAATGTAATTTTTTTTTTTTTTTGTCAACCAATCTTAATTTGCAATTTTGTGTTTTAATCTTGAAGAATTACACTATAATTTATTTTGTAATTTATTCCATGTTATTTATGGTCAAAAAAATTTCGTATTGTTATGCCAACCATTTATTGAAAATGTTTATATCACAATTTTAGTTTGTTGAGACCTTTTAAATATAAAAAATATTTAAAAATATTTGCAAAAAGTTTCAAAAGTATAAAGCACTCTCCCAACTTTTTGCTATAAAATATAAATATTTTTGGGATTTTTTATTTATATAAATTCCCCTAGTTTTTTAGGAGGTTGGAAATATCTTAATTTTTTTAGGAGATTAGATCAAATCTTATTTTCTTTAAATAAAATCTATTGTAAATACCAATAATTTTAAAAAATATATATATGTATTTGGAATAAATTAATTGTAGATATTATTGGGAGTATTTTTATAATCTAACCATTAGTAATTAATTAAATTCAAATTCATTTTGCTATCTTTCTTAACCTAAAGACATTCCACTATTTTTCAAAATAAAAGTTTGAAAAATTAAAAATTAACAAATTAAAAAAAAAAACAAATATGATTAAAATTGACCAAACCAATTCCAAAGGTTCTGATTTCCTTGGGTTTCCCATCAGCCAAATGACTATTTAATATATATATATTTAAAAAAGGCAAGCGAGTACAAATGCAATGAGTCAAGGAGGCTTGGAATCGGCTCCTCTTTCTTACTGCATATCAATTACTACTAACTTCCACTTTATCTTCATTTTAAATTTAATTTAACGTGCCGTTACATTTCAGCAGCGTCCGACACGTCGTTTTAAGGCACTTCTTTTTATATCGCCCACTATATCAAATTTATTTTAATTATATATACTGACTAATTCCTCCTTATTAAGTGTATATATATATATATATATTTCAATTAATAAAAACATGTCGTTTAATTCATTCAATATTGGCTTCTTGATGATGGAGATGGGGAAAATTAAATTTTCGAACATCACACGAAACTTTCGAATTCATAATCCTGTTCCAACCTTCAACTAAATAAGCTATTTTTAACGATTATTTTTTTTTTATTAACATCTCTAATTTTTAGCATTTATCTCATTTTTTATTGTTTTAAATGTTATAGAGCCTCATTTAACCATAAATGTTCAAAATTAAATTTAGTGGTTTAATTAATCCAATTTCATAATGAGTTTAAACCAGTTTTATATAGTTTTTTCCTAGAGAAAAATATTTTTTTCTAAATTTTGGATCAAGTTTCTATTTTCTTCATAAAACTTTTCGTTCTTAGTCATTTAACTTTTGAATTTAGTTTCAATTTAATCTTACATATTTAATCTTAAATTTTGAATTTGGTTTGAATTTGATACTTAGGTTTCAATTTTTAAATTTTAATCTCGATTTTTCATTAAATACTTCATTTTAATTTTATTAATGAGAAAAAAGTATTGAAACATATTTAATTATAATTATTTTTTATTCTTTTAAAATTAATTAATAGATATTATCACTAAATACTAAAAATACATGTTGTAGAAATTAAGATTAACAGTATAAATAAATAAGCTTAAATTTCAAATGTAAAATGTAATATTTTAAAATTTAAGAACTAAGTTAAAGTCAAATTCAAAACTCAACTAAAAGTGTAACATTTTGAATTAAGAAATCGAATTTCAAAAAAAAAAAAAAAAAAAAAAAAAAAAAAAAAAAAAAAAACTATTACTTAAAAGGTATTTTTCCCATTTTATCTATTAATCTCTGCTTATTCATAATCATAATTATTAGCTTCTTAACTTATATACACTTTTCAGGACACGTGAAAAGGAAACAAGACCATCATCAAAATGAACATAAATTTTTATTTATTGAAGGCTATATTTTGAAGGGGGGGGGAAAAAAAACCACTCGTGCAGAATGTTTATGCTTTTTAAATTTTTAATGATTATTTATCAGTGAAAATTACCAATTGGCAGTTAGCCGGAGAAGTTAGCTTGGTCAGACGTTACATGTTTGACCAAACCATCGATGACGGAGCCTTTATTAATTCTTGGTTAAATTAATTAAATAAATCTCAACTGATTTTCTAAAAGACCAACGCCAATGTGTTTATTAATTATTGTGTATATATATACACAATTCCACCCTGAATATTTTCAATTTACAGATAAATGATGGAAAAACATTCCAAGCCAAAATCCCAATTCATGAAATTTCTTCCAAGAGCAGCCTCCGCCGTTAATTTCAACAACCCGCCGGTCAGTCCCGGTCGGGAAACCCGGCCGCTACCCGGTCGAGGATTTTCCGGTCCGATGATGATCTCGATCATACCACGAGAAGCGCGATCCAAATCAAATAACTCGGGATTCGAAACGCCGGAACCCACGTCGCCGAAAGTGTCGTGCATCGGCCAAATCAAGCACAAGAAGAAGCTGAAGGACTTGGCGAAGAAGGCGGCGGCGACGGTTGAGTCCAAAAAGCGCCATCCGCCGTCGGGGATTAAGAGAATTTTGACCGGTGGGAAAGTATTAGGGAGGGCGAAATCCAACGTGGCGGCGGCTGCTCCGTCGGGGAAGCCGCCGCTGCCGGAGAGAGCGCCGGGGCTGAATCAGATGAAGCGATTCTCGAGTGGACGTGGCGCTTTGGCGAATTTTGATTGGACGGCGCAGATTGCTCCGGATGACGTGGAAGGGGAGGAGGCCGGCGGCGGGGGGCGGAGGACGGTGTGGATTGATGAAGAAGTGGGCCCACTGCAGCCGAGAAAGGAAGTAAATATATGGAAGAGAAGAACCGTCGTTCCGCCCACTCCTCTACAACTTAACTCAACCATGGTCAAACAAAAATGATATTATACTTTCTTTTTTTCCTTTTTCTTTTTTTGTAATTTTACGCCAAAAGAAATGTAAGAATATTTGAATATAAATATAGAATGGATTTCTTGTGAAGGTTTGGAAATTTAAATGTGAAGATATTTTTAAAAAAAAGAAAAAAGAAAAAAAGAAATTATTTACATTTTTACCTATTAATTTCAATATGTTTTTACATAGGTAAATTTAGGTATTTAAGTTAGTTAGGTAAATCATATTAGAGGTCGGAGGTTTGATCTTACATTTTCACACTTGTTGTATTAAAAAAATTTTAAAACGTCATCGATTTAAGCATAGCACACTTGTTATACTAAAAAAGTTTTAAAGCGTCATTAGTAGATAAAATATTAATTATTATATAAGAATTAATGGTTTAGTTCACACTATAAAAATAAACTTTTAAAATGTTAATTTTTTTTATATAATTAATTTTTATTAGAATGTAGAGGAGGGAATTAAAAATGACTATATTATGTTTTTAGGTAGTTCCGTATTTAAAAATACAGAAGTACGTGTTGAACAAAACTTCTAAATTTTGTAAAAAATGATTAAATTTGGGATGTCACAAAATAAATAATCTGAACAAATAAACAATGAAGTTTACGAAAAACTAATTATTCAATATTTATAAAACATTAGTAAAAACAATAAAATACTTCTGCATTTTAATTTATACTTCTAAGGACAAACATTTTGAAATTTGGAAGCCATAAGGAAAAACTTGGATGAAAATATAGAAACATACACCTATGAAAATCTCAAGATGGTTTAGTAACTATTTAAATTTTAAAAATTAAGTCTTATCATCACTTTTACTCATAAATATTATTCATGTTTTACTAATAATTTTTTAACAAAAAGTCAAAATTTGAAAACTAAAAAAATATTACTTTTTTAAAAATTTATTTTTATTATTGCAATTTGATTAAAAGTCCAAATGTTAAACTAGGTAGCAAACATAGATTTTAAAAACTAAAAACGAAATATGAAATCAATATTGATATCGAATGGAGACTTTAGTTTTCTCTTTTAAGATTTGTATGGTCTACTGATTACAATTTCAATTAATGTGCAAATTATAAAACGTATTAGGCATCATAGTAAATAGAAACAATAGTACTTTTTATGTTTATATTGTTAAAGCATCACAAAAATTAGAAAGATATAGACTTCATAATTTTTATAACTTTCTTTATAAAATACATGAGTTACTTCTCTAATTGTAATTCGTTTTTGGATGAAATTTCATATTTATGGAATAAAAATACGCCTTTTATTACTTTATTAAAAAAAACAGCAACAACAAAACACAAACTATAATGAACTTTTTCTTAATACAAATAAGTGAAGGATGAAGATTTGAATCTCGACTCTATTGAATTATACTCACTTGAAATAACAAATTTATTTGCTCTTTCTCTAGTGAATTATTTTATATAAGCTTCATAATTATTATGGGATTATTTACATTTAGGGGGAGGTTTGAACGTTAATTAGGGAAAATGGAGGTTTTCAAACTTATTTAGGAGAAAGGGAGATTTTTTTGTCCTCATCCAAATGCATCTCTTCATTCGGCAATATTTTTTTTCCCCATACTGAATGCGTCTCTAGAAGAGACACACTCGACGATATTTTATTTTTTATTTTTTCCACATTGAGAGACGCACTCGGATGCGTTTTTTGAAGAGACGCATTCCTATAAAAAATAATAAAATATTTTTATATTATTTTTTTCATTTTTTTAACAACCTGAAACTCAACTCTTTCATTACTTATGTTTTTTTACAATTACTAATATTTCATTTGTTTAACTCTAAATCATTCTTACTTAAAATCAACTATCTTACTAATCTCGTTTTTTATTTTGATAGTAATATTATTAGTTTTTTAACAGTATAAACAATAATGTTATTTTGAGATTAAGAAATTGTTATGATTGATTTGATATACTCAATATTAATTTTTAATTTCAAATTATTGTTTTTGTTTAAAGTTGTTAGAAACTTATGCAAAAATATAGATATTAACTTTCGACTGTTGTAAATAATATTCAAGGTTCTTTAGGATGTGTTGTAGACTGCAAGTTCATTTTCGTAATTGAATTTCATTAATAAATTTAATCATATGTACAATGTTCTTTATTCACGACTAGAATAAGATTCTCTATTATGCCTAGATCGATCATGTTGAGTGACATAGTGTTCACGATCGCCATGCCCTCTTACACTTGATGGTTGATTTTACCCTGCAAAGTGTATACCCTTACTACGTTGTCGATATGTCACATACTGGTCATGGATATTTGGATGGACATGTGAAGTTTGCCTTTCTTCCATGCTTAGTGTACTAAAGGTTGTTGGAAAAAAATTCAAATGTTGAGGGAGAGGACATCATGGAAGTATGTGTAAAATGATCGAGTTGCATTGTTGGATATTCATTTCGAACATTAGGTCGAATAGGAACATCCTTATGTCTTGCTGGATCACCTTGTTCTTCCATTGGTACACCACCATCGAAATATCGCACTCGATATATTGAGATGAATCTACGCAAGGCTTTTTGAGTAGATATTGGAAAATTTGGAAGCTCGACCTGAAAAAGAATTGAATAACAAGTTAATGATTTTAAAATTTATTTTGGTGTGCAGTGAAGAAATAAAATCAAACAATCATAGTAAACAATAAACTCATACCACAAGTGATAGAATGCTCCTGCTTTAGTTATGTACCGCCTGCTCACGGTGGAATACCATTCAATATATCCAGGCTTGGTATCTACACTGTTGTTAATAGGAGGTCCATTAACAACCAAACTCTATCGATTTTCCCAGATTGTAATTTGAGGAGCCAAATATGCAATCCAGTCTCACTCATGCCTACCCCTTAGATCGTGTGAATGGTCTGGCGTTTGTGTTGTAAGGTTGAGGAATTTGTTGCAACATCCAAATTAACGCATCCACTATCTTAGTGGGCTTAATGTCTCCACTATAAGCCAACACCTAGCCCACTATTTTATTAGTAGAATTATCCAACAAAAGTTTGGATTTTCCCACTAACTTTAGTCAAAGGGCAAAATAGTCATTTGGTCAAAGTCAAACTTTGAACAAAAAGTCAACATTTTGACTTTTTATGATTTTTTTCGTATTGACTAATTTTGACCTCTGTAGCATGAATCCGCATTCATTTTCTCAAAATTCAAATCACAATTGAATATAAGGTCGGTCAAAGTTCGAAATTCAACTCTTTCACTTTTTACATCTTTGACCATTTCCATTATTTCCGAGCTTCCAAATATGAACGTATTCATATTCTTGATATTTAAATCACATTTAAATATTAAAGTTGTATCTCTAAACTGAAAAACCCGACCACTATATCACATATACTTGTTGGTTTCTCTCTCTTCACCTAATTCGAACAATTCGAATCATTCTATCATCATGTTCTAAGT
The DNA here is from genome assembly GCF_027475165.1 of Benincasa hispida. Lineage (NCBI taxonomy): Eukaryota > Viridiplantae > Streptophyta > Magnoliopsida > Cucurbitales > Cucurbitaceae > Benincasa > Benincasa hispida. Next base: position 68,402,135 of record NC_143486.1, read on the forward strand.
TTATTCCATATGAGCTAGTAGGTGAACCTAATGGACCTATAGATCATGGGCTCCAACGATCCGAGATTAGCTGGCTAAACTCTTTAAACGGAGCTAATCAACATTCGTTAACTAATGGGTCATTCCACTATAGTCCCGTAGTTGCACTTCCCTCACTATAGATATATTTGTGTCCATTTGATATAACCATGATTAGTAAGCTAATTCTTCACAGGTTGTTCATAATCTCGGCTGGGTCATAAAAACCGTTTTACCCCCAAGACTACATATTGTTCCGTAAGTTCCACTGATCCTCTAATGAACAATTGGTTTAAGGTCCAACCTATAAACCGAATCCCTCTCGGGCCAAGGAGAGGGTGGGGCCCTTGTTCAAGACTTGGATTCAGTACTAAAGAAACAACCTATCTACAATCCCTATAACGGGTAGGAGTGAATTTCGTCTTGCACCCTATGTTCCCAGCTATCCACCCAATCTTAACCCTGAAATGGGAGGCTTATTGAGCCAGTGATGATGAGCTGCCCTCACATATGCAGATCTAAGGATAATTCTGAGTGAACAGAAGTTCATAGTTAGCTTAAGATTAAGATTAAGTTACCTAGGTCATCAATTAACGGAATATTCAGTTTTATACATAAAACGACATTTAGAACGTAAAAAGTGACTATAGTTCAGTCTTATGCAAACTCATTGCATAGGATGCCCCCACTCACATATCTCTATATAAACGATTCAGGATCATATCGTTTGTACTAACTACAAAGTGGGCCGCATCCATAGTGTCCCCAGAATAAGGTGCCCAACCTTATTCATATACTATAGACCATTTTGGCTATATATTTGAACTTGATTCATATTTATGTCACTACATAAAGTTCAAACTACATTAAATAGCCTCAAGACCTTAGTTTATTGGATTTAAGATTACAATTTCAATAACAACTTTATCGAAAAACAAAACAGAATATGTTTATTAATTTACAAACTACAAGTTTTAGGACATAAAATCCAACAAACTCCCACTTGGACTAAAACTTCTAGTGGAGTATCACAATGTTGAATTTAAGTGAGAAACATATGAGTACAATAAACAGATGAATACAATAAACTAGGGCATATACCCAAAAAGTTCTCACACTTGTCCTAGTTTACAAACTTCGTAGACCTAGACTGTAGGTGACCTTCAAACACTTTAGCTGTGAGGGCCTTTGTAAAAGGATCAGCAATGTTTTGCTTAGAAGATATATGGGTTACTACAACGTCTCCATGATGTACAATCTCCCGGATCAGATGGTATTTGCGCTCAATATGCTTGTCGCGCTTGTGGCTTTTTGGTTCTCTTGAATTTACAACTGCACCACTATTATCACAATATAGGGTCATAGGCATATGCATATTTGGAACAACTTCCAAATCTGTCAAGAATTTTCTCAACCATACTGCTTCATTTGCTGCTTCACAAGCAGCTACGTATTCAGCTTCCATTGTAGAGTCTGCAATACAGTTTTTCTTCACACTTCTCCACACTACTGTTCCTCCATTCAGAATGAACATTGATCGCGATGTAGATTTTCTTACATCTTTATCGGTTTGAAAATCAGAGTCAGTGTATCCAGTAAGGATAGAATCCTTAGTACCATATACGAGCATGTAGTTCCTTGTTCTCCTAAGATACTTGAGCATATTCTTAACGGCAGTCCAATGATCATATCCAGGATTGGACTGATACCTACTGACTATCCCTACTGCGTAACATATGTCAGGTCTAGTACATAACATTGCATACATCATGCTCCCTATTGCGGAAGCATAGGGAATGCGTCTCATATCCTCAACCTCTTGAGGTGTCTTAGGACATTGATCTTTTGACAAATGAATTCCATATTTGTAAGGTAACAAACCTCTTTTGGAATTCTGCATCTTATACCTAGACAATATTTTGTCTATATAAGTTGCTTGAGACATGGCTAGTGTTCTATTCTTGCAGTTCCGAATAATCTGAATCCCGAGAACATACTGCGTATTTCCCAAATCTTTCATTTGGAACTGCTTTGCTAGCCATTTCTTGATGTCAGTTAGGTAACCTACTTCATTCCCAATAAGTAGAATATCGTCAACATATAAAACTAAGAACGTTATAGTAGAATTGACGATCTTCTTGTAAACACAGGGCTCGTCGACATTCTGTACAAAGCCATAAGATTTGATCATAGTATCAAATCTTATATTCTAAGATCTAGAAGCTTGTTTCAACCCATAAATGGATTTTTGAAGCTTACAAACCTTTTGTTCTTGACCCTGTGCAATAAACCCTTCTGGTTGAGCCATATAGATACTCTCCTCAAGATTGTCGTTTAGAAAGGCTGTCTTGACATCCATCTGCCAAATTTCATAATCCCAAAAGGTGGCAATGGATAAGAGTATTCTAATCGACTTAAGCATGGCAACAAGAGAGAAAGTTTCTTCATAGTCCACTCCCTCTCTCTGGGTATAACCCTTAGCCACAAGTCGAGCCTTAAAAGTCTGTACTTTATCGGCTTGGTCTTGTTTTCTCTTGTAGATCCACTTACAACCAATTGGTTTTATATCATTTGGTTGATTTATAAGTTTCCAGACAGAATTGAAGTACATAGACTCCATTTCGAGGTCCATGGCTTTGTCCCACTCATCACGGTCCACATCTTTTATTGCCTGTTTATAGGTCGATGGATCCTCTATGCCATCATCAAGTATGACGAATTGTGTTTCTGTTAAACCCAAGTAATGGTCAGGCTGATGAACAACCTTCCCACTACGTCAAGGCATTCTCAACTCTTGAGAATGATGTGACTGACCAGATGTACTAGTTTTATCTACTACTTTAGTAGATGAACTAGTTCTATCTGTAGCGTCTTTGAAAATTTCATTTAATACTAGTCTACTGCGAGGTTGATGACTTCTTATGTGGTCTTCCTTTAAGAATGTGGCATTTGTCGATACAAATACATTATTCTCTTGAGGATCGTAAAATAGACCACCTTTTGTTTCTTTTGGATAACCTACAAATAGGCATAGTTTTGAACGACGTTCTAATTTTTTAGGATTTTGCACCAACACGTGTGTCGGGCATCCCCAAATCCTAAAGTGACGTAAACTACCTTTACGCTCTTTCCATAGCTCATAAGGTGTTTCTGAAAAACTTTTAGAGGGAACGTTATTCAAAATATAGACTGCAGTCTCTAATGCATGTCCCCAAAAGGAATCAGGTAACTCAACAAAGCTCATCATTAAGCAAACCATGTCCAATAAGGTTCTGTTTCTTATTTTAGATACACTGTTCTGCTGAGGTATATTAGGTGCAAAGAGTTGTGACTTGATTCCGTGTTCTTTCATATAGTCCTGGAATCTTAAGTCTATGTACTCTCCACCTCGTTCTGATCGTAGTGTCTTAATTGTTTTATTTAACTGGTTCTCAACCTCAGCCTTATATTCTTTGAACTTTTCAAAAGAATCAGATTTGTGATGCATTAGGTAAATATGACCATACCTTGAATAATCATCAATAAAATTGATGAAATATTCATACCCACCTCGAGCTTTGACATTCATCGGTCCACAGAGGTCCGAATGTACGAGCTCTAAGGGTATTGTGGCTCTGAGACCTTTTCTAGTAAAATATCTTTTAGTCATTTTTCCCTCAAGACAAGACTCACGTAGAAGTAAAGAATTGTCTTCTAACTGATTTAGGAGTCCATTCTTAACCAATCTCTCAATCCTATTGAGATTTATGTGACTAAGTCTTAAGTGCCATAGATAGGCATTAGAAGAAACTTTTTGTCTTTTATTCTGAGTTTCGACTGTTCTAAACATCTCAGTATTTAAGACAAATTTTGCTTTAGTTGGTCTTAACTTATATAAGTTGTTTTCAAGTATAGCAGAACAAATTTGAATACCTTTTCTGAAAATGAACGCTTCATTAACTTCAAAAGATATTTTATACATTTGTTCCATAATACAAGCGATAGATATTAAATTCCTCTTCATAAGAAGTGCATACAAAACATCTTTAAGTATGATATATCTATCGTTGAAAAACAACTTCAAGTCTCCCACTGCTTCGGCCGAGACAACCTCTCATGTTCCAACCTTGAGGGTGATCTCACCTTCTTCAAGCTTTTTCCGGGAACTAGTTTCCTGAAAAGAGAAACAAATATGTTTAGTGGCTCCTGAATCCAATATCCAGGTTGAGGTATCATACTCCACTAAACATATTTCAGCAACTAATAAATCATATTCACCTTGTGCTTCTTTCGAGGCAGGGGCCTGAGGACATTCCTCAGTTAAGACAAAACTCAGGTAATCTACTACTAGTGTTGAATTCAGATTTGTTTTCCATGTTAAGTAATTATCGCCGTTTAGTTTCTCGGAAGCTAAGAGTTGATCTAAAGAGCTAGTCATGCTGAAAAGAAACATATCTTTTTTAGTAAAAAAACATTAATCTTTTAAATCCAATCAAGTTTAGCAAAAAAAAAACTAATAATGTACCCTTCATTATTATATTTTGCAACGATATTTCAATGGTTTAGAATAACCTCCACCGAGGAGTGATCGACTAATCCTCCATTGAACCAAGACTATCTTGACTAGATACTATCACCAGAATAACTCTTATTCTTATAGTAACTCAGTTATCGCTACTTTGGTCAAGAATTTACTAACACTCAATAATTCTCGTAAGTGTGACCCTCCATTTTCAGACCTCAAATATTAGAATCATTAAGCTCTCGAAGTTGGAAAGACAAGAATGAAAACGGACCTGAGAGACCCTATCAATTTCTAAAGTTCGCGGAGTTCCGAATCCTATAATACAACCCTCCGATTGGTAAGGTCGCTCCTGGGTAGACATGCAAGCGCATTATAGGAATCTCACGATGCGACCTAATGGAAAAGACCGTAGGATGTGTTGACACACTTCCTTCTCTCACTTACTATGAACAACTTCCCCTATTCACCTTGGTATTAACTCATGCAAACACTCTCCGAATGGAGTCCGCTCCCAGGGCGGCCTAAAGCCAAGCATGAATCTCACGGTGTGAACTCTTAGGGACGCTAGAGCTAAAAGTACATTACTTCTTTCCAGCTGAAGTGTTCTAGACGGTTAGGGTATAAAATACTTAGCAATACATTTCGGCTAACTAAACATATCCTAAGTCTAGGTGATTCATCCGAGTATAACTTTTATACTAGATTTTTAACCTACGATGTCTAGGTGATAAACAAATTTTATTGCCTTACACCGCTCACGAATGCTCATAAAACCGGTTTAACCTAACTCAGATGTCGGGTCGATCTCCAGGTAGTAGGTGTTCCATGAACCGTCAACTTAAAAACCTTCAACCTTAGTCATTTTATTTGGCTTTTTACCAAGATCTTGCCTGGTGAGTTTTCTTGTAACTTCGATTTTACAAGATGTCGACCTATTTTCTATGAAAATTGGGATTGCTCAAAGGTTAAACCTAAGTGAGTATGCATCTTATCTTTATTATAGATTTTATAAGTCTAGGTTATTTTATAACAATTATAAAATAAATTATAACAATTATAACCCTAGAGCATTCATCTATAACATGCTTCCTTCAATCAAACATGCTTTAATATAACACTTATATTAAAACTAAGCATGCATAGTATATATTTTATAACACTTATAAGATATAACAAATGCATGTCATATGCTTTTCCTATGGTGGGGTTTTAAAACTATATGGCATACTATATGCACACATAATCAAACAACATTATACATCACATGCATAATAGGTAAACAACACTAAAGTGGACCGGTTTGGCATTAAAAACAAACAAATAACTAATTTATTAAAAAATTCAGCAACCAGCTTCCCGGAATCGGCTTCAAACACTTTGAACCAGCTTGACCCAACCAAAAAACTCTCGAACCAGCCCAGACCATCTAAACCGGCTAGTCAACGTTCGTTGGTGCGGTCAACAAAAGTGCGGGCGGTTCGGGCGAACGAAAAGCGGGTCGCGGGGGAACCGCACACGCGAGGCAGCTTCGGGCGGACCGGACCGGATCAGGTCGTGGGTCGTGGCGAGCAAAATGGAACGGCGGACGCGCAGTTGGATCCGGGTGGGTAGGCACACGAAGCCAGGCGCACGTGCGAGAAATCGGGTCGAAGCGCTCAGGCTGGAGGGGCGGGTCTGTGAGTAGAATTAGGGTCTGTGATCAATCTCGAGTTTGTGAGACATTTTTTTCTCCATTTTTGCTGCTATCCTCTCTCCCGAAATCAAGAAATTACAGTCTAATTTCAACTCTAGTGACTTCAAAAAATTTACAGATCCTTTTTCACACATTAGTGCTTATAAACAAGTGAACAATTACAAATTTCCACAAGAAATTTAAAGAAAAACAATGCCAAAATCATAATAAGTCCACTTTAGTCCATATTTCATTCAACACTTGAATAGAAAAGAAAAAAACACCCACAAAAAATAATTGAGCGTAATTAAAGCATGCTCTAATACCACATGATGGAACACGAGACATACGCAGCAAAATTAGGATCTAATTACACTCTAATTGTTTTTAACTTAAAGGAAAAACATGCAATTTGAAGGAAAAAAACCGGTAATTAACTTACCTTTGAAGCTCCCGAAAATCACTTCTTCTCGCTAAATCTTGACACGAACTCTTCCGGACCACCACTAGAGTTGACCTACTATCATTTGGACTCAGAACTGGGTTGTGGGACCTGGTGGATGAAGAAAATCGAGAGAGAGAAAGAGATGGAAAAAAGAAATGGAATTTTGGATTAGGTTTGGGTTTTAAATTTTTCTCCCAAAAAAAAGTGATTTTTCTAACCCAAATTTACAAAACAATTTTGGCAAAATGGCAAAACTCTTTTCATTCAAAATGAAAGCTCATTTTATAGAAAAAATCATGCAATAATTGCATGAACCAAATCCATAAAAACCAACACCTATAATCCACTATCTTAGTGGGCTTAATGTCTCCACTATAAGCCAACACCTAGCCCATTATTTTGTTAGTGGGATTATCCAACAAAAGTTTGGATTTTCCCACTAACTTTAGTCAAATGGCAAAATAGTTATTTGGTTAAAGTCAAACTTTGACCAAAAAGTCAACATTTTGACTTTTTATGATTTTTTCCGTGTTGACTTATTTTGACCTCCCAAGCATGAATCCGTATCAATTTTCTCGAAATTCAAATCACTTTGAATATAAAGTCGGTCAAAGTTTGACTTTTCAAAGTCAAAAGTCAACTCTTTGACTTTTTACATCTTTGACCATTTCCATGATTTTCGAGCTCCCGAATATGAACGTCTTCATATTCTTGATATTTAAATCACATTTAAATATTGTATCTCTAAACTAAAAAACCTGATCACTATATCACATATACTTGTCGGTTTCTCTCTCTTCATCTAATTCGAACAATTCGAATCATTCTATCATACTGTTCTAAGTTTATTCCATATGAGCTAGTAGGTGAACCTAATGGACCTATAGATCATGGGCTCCAACGATCCGAGATTAGTTGGCTAAACTCTTTAGACGGAACTAATCAACATTCGTTAACTAACGGGTCATTCCACTATAGTCCCATAGTTGCACTCCCCTCACTATAGATATATTTGTGTCCATTTGATATAACCATGATTAGTAAGCTAATTCTTCACATGTTGTTCATAATCTCGGCTGGGTCATAAAAACCGTTTTACCCCCAAGACTACATATTGTTCCTTAAGTTCCACCGATCCTCTAATGAACAATTGGTTTAAGGTCCAACTTATAAACCGCATCCCTCTCGGGCCAAGGAGAGGGTGGGGCCCTTGTTCAAGACCTGGATTCAGTACTAAAGGGAACAACCTATCTACCATCCCTATAACGGGTAGGAGTGAATTCCGTCTTGCACCCTATGTTCCCAGCTATCCACCCGATCTTACCCCTGAAATGGGAGGCTTATATAGCCAGCGATGATGAGCTGCCCTCACATATGCAGATCTAAGGATAATTCTGAGTGAACAGAAGTTCATAGTTAGCTTAAGATTAAGATTAAGTTACCTAGGTCATCAATTAACGGAATAGTCAGTTTTATACATAAAACGACATTTAGAACGTAAAAAGTGACTATGGTTCAGTCTTATGCAAACTTATTGCATAGGATGCCCCCACTCACATATCTATATATGAACGATTCAGAATCATATCGTTTGTACTAACTACAAAGTGGGTCGTATCCATAGTATCCCCAGAATAAGGCGCCCAACCTTATTCATATACTATAGACCATTTTGGCTATATATTTGAACTTGATTCATATTTATGTCACTACATAAAGTTCAAACTACATTAAATAGTCTCAGGACCTTAGTTTATTGGATTCAAGATTACAATTTCAATAACAAATTTATCGAAAAACAAAACAAAATATGCTTATTAATTTACAAACTACGAGTTTTAGGACATAAAATCCAACACGAGTATGTGCCTATACTGTACTAGAACATGCGTACGTGCTCTAACTACTAATAAATTTTAAAATTTTGGCAAAATGGAAAAAAAATTAAATATAATTTTTACATTTAAAAAGATTTATTTTTTTTTTTAAGAACATATTTAAATACCTATTTTTAGATTTCGTTAAAATTTTCTTTCAACGTGAACTAAAGATATTTTTTTATTTTTAAAATTTTGAGTTACATTATTTTTTACTAAAAGTATGAAAAAAACATTATTTTTATTATGTAATAATTTTTTTATTAATGACTTTTTTATATGTTTAAACATAAATAATTTGAAATATGATGTAATATTTTAAAAATCGTAGTTGAACATTCTAAACTATATTTTAAAAATAATTATCATAATTTGATATGCATAAGAAATAGGTTGGGTTTATTTTGAACAAAGTGTGAGTGGTTTTAGAACAAAGTGTGAGTGGTTTTAGAACAGAGTGTGAGTTGTTTAGAAATATGCATAAGAAATAGGTTAGAAAATATATACTTCTTTTTTAACAAAGTGTGAGTTGTTTGATTCCATTTAAAATCACCTAAATAAAATTTTTCATCATAAAAAAAAATACCAAAGTAGCAATAAAATTGCAAGGTAATTATTTTTAAAGAAATAGATAAAAACCAAACAAGACATACTTACCGTTTATTATATTTAACCAAAGAAATCATACTCATTTTGATAGCTAAATAGCAACCAAATACCAACCAGAAAAGCAACAATAGAGTACCAACCAAATACCAAATATCAACTAGTAGAGTGGGCTACATTAAAGTTTATTAGAGTTATTAGAGTTATTTTTAATACTTAACCCTAACATATATAACACAATGTTAATCACATGTAATTCTCCCTTATGATAACCCACTATAAAAAAAATATATCAACTTATTAAAAGAAAAATATTGCACCTTACCAAAAAAAAACTTTGCACCTTACCAAATATTGGAACTTACCAAAAAAAACTTTGAATAATATCCACTGTAAATAAAATAAACACAAAAAATCAGTAAAAATTATCAAAAACTGAATTCAAAGTTAAATAACAAAAATATATCAGTTTACCAAATAAAATACTACACTGAAACAAAACAATGATATGAAGGTGGAAATGAAGGTAGATCGATATTTGAAAATGAATGAAGAAGGTGGAAGAAATGAAGGAAATTTTTTTTTGGGTGAAGATGAAATGAGAGCTTCGGTGATGAAGGGGAAGATGAAATGAGAGTTTCAGTGAAGGAGAAGATGAAATCGGTGAAGGAGAAAATGAAATCGGTGAAGGAGAAGATGAAATTGGTGGAAGGAATGAAGGAAAGTTGATTTTTTATGGTAGAACGAGGGGGAAGACGACAAAATTGGTCAGAATGCAACAGACGCATTCAGAATGAGTTGACAACTCACTTTGACGCGCGCGGTGTGGTCAGAATGCATCTGTTCAAAAGACGCATTATGACAATTTTATTTTATTTAATTATTTTTTTAATGTGAAAAATAAAATAATAATAAAATACGGTTGAATTCGTCTCTTCAATAGACGCATCTGTTCAAAAGACGCATTCGGACAATCCATTGGATTTTTTCTCAATGGATTAAGGATCCAAGTGTTGTTTGCATAAGTCAACAGATAACGGTCATCTTATCTGCCTTAATTAGAATGGGATGCCGAAAATTACAAAAAATAACCCTGGCTTCTTTCGAGGGCGGCTTTGAAACTTTAATAAATAAAAAGTTTGAGTAAGCATATCATTGAAGATTAAAGTATTGAAAAAAATATATTTAATTACAACGGATAAATGAGAAACTTTTGAAAATAAAATTTTAGTTTAAGAGTTCTGAAAATAAATTTATATAATTTCAAGTTTCCCTTTCAATTATATATAATTAGTGATTTTAAAAAAATGTCTAGATATTTGTATTGATCACGTTGTTTAAAAAAATCGATATTTTTTTATTTTACATGTAAAAATATTTATAGTTATTATTTTCTGTTATATATGACATTTGTGTTATAATTTTGTACGTAGAAACTAAAACGATAATCTTTTAAAAATATATAGATGAAAATATTATTTTAATTTATTGTTTTTATTTGTTGCTATCTCTTTTGATTGATTTTTGAGTAATTAGATAAGAACAAATTGTATGATTATTGCAAACTTTATAAGGTGAAAATGAGATATCTTGACTCAACCATATGACAAACAAATATGAAATATTGAACTGTTCAAACTAATTGTCAAGTGACATCACAAACACAACGCTGTCCTTAATTATTATTATTATTTATATATTTGGAATTCAAACTTGAATTAATTGGCTAAGAGACAAAAACCTTTGATTAATACCAAGTCTTCAATGTACTATATACTATATTTAATTAGACAATTTTCCAAGTTAAAACATATGGAGAACAAATTTTTGTACTGAAAATAACTTTATTGTTTTCTCTGATGTTGCTAATGTTGTCTTTTTTACTTTTTTGGAAATTTTAGACAAAATGGACAAAATTAAGAAGATAGAATTGGATTATTATAAAGTTTCCTATCAAGGATCCATCTTTAATTAGTTAACAAAGAATGCAATTCTATCTTTTTAATTTAAAAATGGAATTTAATTAGTTAGACAAAATGGACAAAATACGTGTTAATAACTTTTTTAGTTTTTGATAAAAATAAAATCAAAATTCGTTTGCAATATATTTTGCATGATATACAAAATTTTATGTACATATTGATAAAATAATATCAATATTTTAAATAATAATCTGTCAATGATTTAACCACAAGACCAACGATGAAGATACGATGTGTGAATAAGTATATAAAAGAGATTGAATACATTTATGAAATTGCGAAGAAATTAAAGGTGAACGACGAGCAGATACAAACTTTTTTGACACATGCAATGGCAAACGGTAGACGAACTCCCTAGTTTCAGACGAATGGCGAACGGAAGAAGAACTTCCCACTTTCAGACAAACAGCAAACAAATGATGAAAGAGCTCCCCACTTTTAGATGAACATCAGATGAAGGATGAATGATGAACGACAAACGACAGATTTATTTTCTTTCGGACGAACAGTTGAATGAAGGGGAAAAAATGAAATCAAAACCGTCGCTCTTGAGTGAATGAAAGAGGGGGAAAGTAAAAAGACATGCGATGAATCATCCGTATGCAACAATTAGGGCTTTCGTCACTTGTCCTAAAGCGCAAAACCTCCCGCCCATTAATTGGGCCTACAACTAAAGCCCAATTAGCCGCAAAGCCCAATTAGTCAAAAAAATGTAAAAAGATTTTCGTCGAACATAACAAAACTTGCGAGGAATCATCCATTCGTCACATAATGTGACAATAAGGGCTTTCGTCGCATGCCCTAAAGCACCAAACCTCCTGTTCATTAATTGGACCTACGACCAAAGTCCAATTAGTCACAAAGGCAATTGCATCGAACATAGGTTTTGTCGCATCCGACATCATTAGGCAGCGATGATTGGTGTTAATCGTTGCATTATTGCGACTTTTGTTCGTATCGTCGCATGGTTAGAGACGAGAATTATATTTTGTCGCTAATCATGAGATGATTATAAAATAGTCGTTAAATGTCTGATTATTTGTAGTGATGGTACTTAAGAAAAATGCAATCATTATAAAAATTGTAGATGAAATAGACTTAATTTTTAAAAATAAAAATAAAAAAATTAAATATTTATTAAACGGGACCTAATTGATTATGAAACGACCACTAAACTTTTGGTATATTTATTTATTTAGGGTAGAACCTAACTTAAGATGTAAAAGTAAAATAATAATCTTAAAACCCGAACGAGGCTAGGCGTGATTGTCGGAAATCACAATGCCATCAAAGGCTTGTGATTTATTAATTTTTTTAATATATCATGATAAATTTCTAGAATTTTATATACACACACACGAAACGATTATCACTGATTCTTTACTTCTCGTGTTTGGTTTTTTAAAAGAATCTCACTCATTAGGTTAATTTGGCTCATAAATTGTATAAACACAAACAAAATCTTTGTTGTTTTTTTTTTCTTTTACCTAATAACATTTAAAGGTTAATTGCAAGTATTGAAGTGAGTTTAGTTCAAAGTTACAAGTTCACTTTCAAATTTCAAATTCATGTATATTCAGTTATTGAATTTTTAATTTACCAGTTATTTCTTACAATTTTGAATATGTCAAAGATTTGTTAGATATAAAAGTGAAAGTTCCATTATTCATTTATGAAATTTTGTTATTTTTAATAAGTTTCTTTCATATTTGAACTTATAATTTAATCGAAGATTAATTTACAATGACACTTTATTCTAATGCAAGGTAGGGATGTTCGTGCATTGGGTTGGGTTGGATTAAAGGACTTTTTAAACTCATAATTGTACTAGTTGTAAAGTTCTTCAACCTAAATAACCTTCATTAAAAAATGAAGGAATAATCAGGTATATAATAGTAATTACACTATCATTTGGAAAATTAGCAAAAGGGATCATTTTGAATTATAGCAAAAGGCATGAACGTTACGTGAGTCCAATTTTATGAAATTTTAAAATGTCCCCATCGTCCATTTTAATTGCAGTGTAATTCGACATCTTTATTAATAATACTGTAATTAATTGCTCAACTATATATTCCAAAGAATAATTTTCCATAAATCTCGTGAGTTGTTTTGAATTTTTGGACAGATTTAATAGTTGTCTTGAATTTTCAAATATTGTACATCAACTAATTTTCAAATTTTATTTTAAAATTTAAAATATCATATTATATTTATTATCCCAATCGAGATTTGGTGTTTTTATTATATTTTCTATTAATCTTTCAAGATTTACAGGTTTTAAATTATTTTAAGGGTTTTGTTCAATGGTAGATGGGATGAAAACCACTATCATAACTTCCGATTTATTGAAGTTTATGTTGTTTCAAACACAACTTTTTCAATTTTTTTTTTTTTACTGATTTTATTTTTTTGTTCACAATCGACGACAAGTCTACTTTGGAGGCTTAACTGAATCAATCAAATTCACGGGTGCATAGATAAAAGAATCAACTCAATCGACCATCGACCAAGAGTTCAAGTCGCAAAGTGTTTTCTTTCCAAAGTGATTCTTATCAAGCCATTGTGAAAAGATGGGTCAGACGTTGTTGGTATTAACCAATTTGAGTTTGGGTCTTAACACACATTCGATCAAGGAAGGAGGTAACATCGTCGAATATTGTTTGTTTCTCTTTCGTTCACGAGATCTCCATGATTGACATCAACACCACATCATAATTGGTTAGTAATTTCAGTTGACGATTTTTTATTGGGATTTTCAAACTTCAATCTAAATCGATTTCTTTCTTCATGAATGCAATTATTTAGATAAAGTTTTTATCAGTCCAAGCCTCACTTTCTAAATTGATATTTGGGTCTAGAACAAGAAAGATTATTGTTACATAGTTTTTTGTAAGTTCAAAAATGATTTAGATGGTTTGGTTAAATGATTTTCAATTGTAGTGTATTTGTTTTTCAGTTTAGTGTATTTTTTGGGCATAGTTTGGAGACTAATTATAGTGTATTTATGTCAAGTAACTATCTCATCGCAAGTATCGCAAAAAACTTTCCAAAGACCTCTTATGATTGTAAAACCCTCATTTGAATTACAGTGTAACTACTTTTTTCCTTTGCCTGTTTATTTGATCATATATCTTTATTTTCTCCTAAAATTTCATGTTTTGAATCGTCAAATCATACTGTTATTTTTTTTTTTCAAATATCAAAACTAAACTATTTTTTGTCAAATAGTATTTTATTTATTTGTTTTGATTTCTTAAATCTTTTTTCAACTTATTTTATGTTTTTGCATTTTGATTTTTTAATTAATTTGAAAATTTTGGAGGGAAGAGTGAAGACAAACCAATTACATTTAAAGTAATAAAATGAGGAAATTGTGGCTACAATGATAGATTCAGAGACAATGATTCAATTCGCAACAGTACCACTATTAGGAGTTGAGGTTGGTGACGGAACCTACGTCGGAGGAATTGAAAGGATCAACTTTTTCGGATCAACCGATTTTGTTTAACACCCCTTGCAAAGGATAGCATCTAAATGCAAGCGACAGCGCATATATATATATATATATATATGAAAGACACTTTAAAGAATAATATGTGAATAACAGCTCTCATTCTCATCATAATCACTTTTTTAAAATGTTCCAAAAGCCACGCTGTTGAGAGCAAAGCAATGCGACATTAAGCAAATGCTGGCCATTTTTTCTTCCTTCAATTTTTTAATAATTATTATTTTTACCCAAAGTCTTAAAAGTTTGTTTGTATTTACAGAAAAGGAAAACGGATAAACTTTAGAATAACGCCGTTATTCCTCTTTTCCCATTCAATCTTCCTCTACAACTCCCACTTTATTTCCCCCGCCAATCTTCATCATTTTCTTTTAATTAATTATATTTTATTTTATTTTTAATTTTAATTTTTAATATTTTTTAAAAAATTTTGGGTAAGAAGTTAGGATTATAATGGAATTAAACAACATTTTAATAGTAGAACATGGAGGTGTTTAGGAGAACCAATCAATTGTCTCGGTTATAAATTTCTTCAACTTAAACAACCTAACATAATATTAAACTTAACCTAACCCAATTATAAAATATTTTGATTCCGCTTGGTAACTATTATGTTTTTTATTTTTGGTTTTTGGAATTAAGCCTATTTCTTAAGTAGTGAACTCTTAACCAAATTCTAGAAACAAAAACAAAATTTTAAAAGCTCATTTTTTTTTTCCAGTTTTCAAAATTTGTGTTGGTTTTTTAAACTATTAGAATAAGTAAATAACAAATGAATAAATTTAGAAGTAAAATTAGTGTCTATAGACTTAATTTTCAAAAATAAAAATAAAAAACAGAATAGTTACCAAACATGATCTTAGCCATTTGATTATTTTTAATGAAATCTTAATCTCTAAAACATCTATAAGATTTGGTAACACAACTAAAAATCATTTTTCAAAGGCCATTAAAGTTTATTTTCCTAATTTCTTTGAGAAGAAATAATCATAAAAGAATAATGAATATATTGATTAAATAAGTTAAATTTTTTTAATCTTAACGATAGATTAAGATGGATTGGATTAACTAAGTTTAAATAAAGTCGTGAACCAATTCAACCCATTTCGATAAATCTAGACTAAATTTCAAAATACAAAAGAGAAAATTAATCTTATTGAAAGAACCAGCCAAATTTCCCTGTCCCTTAGACAAAAAAATGATTTTTTGTTTTTAAAAAAAGAATGGTTGGGGGACAATGAAGAAACAGGAACATTGCTTTTCTCATTGAAGTCATGTGCAAACATTGGCTCTCTTCACTATCTATTGCTCAGAAATATATTTAATTAACAATAAAAAAAAAATCCCCATTTCTGTTTCTCTGCCTCATCCTTTTGTCCTCTTTTATCAACAAATATTTTTTCTTTCTCAAGAATCTTTGGACAGCTCACACTTTACCCAGCACACGTGCCCCACGTGGGTTGATTTCTTATTTTATTACTTTGTTTTTTTCTCCATTAATGTTTTTGACGAACATCAATTTATATTCTCTACTTTCATTTTCGTATTCATTTTGAAAGAAGATTTAAACTCTAAATTTTCATAAATATATCAATTAATCTTTAAATTTTATCAAATTTATGAAATTTTAAGATTTAAATAGATACACTTATAAAAGTTTTGGATTTAAAATGATACAGTTATTAATTATTTAAATTTATATAATTCAAAAATTCATAGACGTAGATTGATATTTACTCTAATATTTTATATTTTCTATTTTTCAACCTCTTATTTTTTTACATAAAAACCTTAAAAGCAGATGAAAAAAAAAAAGCAATCTAAAGAAGTCCATTACTAGAGTCCATTTAGACCCATAATCATTTATTTTTTTAGAAAATTTTAAAAATTAAGTTTATTTACTCTATTTTTATAATGATTTACACTTTTTTAAATATAATAATTGAATTCTTAATCAATATTCTTTTTAAGTTTTTAAAAGTTAATTTTTAAAAAATTTTCAAAATGTGGCTTGATTTTTTAAAATTATAGATAAAAAAGTAGATAATAACAGAGAAGAAATTTAAAAATAAAAATAATGTTTAAAAATTTAATTTTTATAATAAAAAAAATTAAATAGTTATCGACGATATCAAATATAATCCTTTTTTAAATATTGCACCCGTTTTAACTTTTATCGGAAAAAAAAAAATAGACATTGAACCTAATTTTGGTGTCTGTTTCATTTGTATTTCTCAACAAGTACGGATTTAATAAAATGAATGCATGCACCCCAAGTCCATTGCCAACCAAACGAGTCACGACTCAATAAATAGGGTTTATATATATATTATTTATTTATTTAAATTAATAAAGAGAGAAATAATAAACAAAAACGTAAACCATTTTTTTTTTCTCTTTTCTTTATAAATAATTCCCAATTACAGAAAATAGAGTTTCGAAAGGAAAATATTAGATGACGACGAAAACAAGAAGGAATAGTAATAATAATCATAATAATAATTAAAAGAAAGGCAGGAAAATAGATAGACATGTGAAACGGCGCCGTACCGGAACCCTGACAAACTCTAACAAGTTTTAGACGATTCAGGTTTTCTACAGACGATCAAATGCATCGGCGAGAAGATTCCAGCGTCGCCGCTTCGAGTCAAATAATCGGCGGCCTCCACCAACATTTCATGAACTTCCAAAGTTCCTTTAGGAGCGATTCTCAACGCGGCAAGAATCGTAACGAGGATATGATTCCTCCAGTACGCCACTCTGCCCATTTTCAATCGGCCCCACCACGGCAGGGCCGGCGGCTTTGCCAGATCCTCTTCTTTCAAAACCTCAAATCCCACTTTCTTCGCCGACTTCGCTACGTCGTCGTACGATTTCACTCCCGGCAAAGCATTCCCTCTTGCAATCTCTTCAATAATCTTCACATGCTCTGGATTTGTAGTATCGTATTTATCCGTCGAAACCCATTCCAACGATACGAATAATGAACCTGGCTTCAACACTCTGTAAATTTCAGAGTATACATCTTCAAGCTTCGGTGCATGACAGGTTGCTTCAATGGCGTAAGCTCCATTGAAACTCTCATCAGAAAAGGGCATTTCTAAGAAATTTCCGCATACGACTTCACAGAGCGAGTCTAATCCGGCTTTTTTGTTGTGTAATCTAGCGCGTTGGACTTGGTAATCGTTAATTGTGATTCCGACCACATTCGCTTTGGAATGGGCGGCGATCGACCGCATCGGACCACCGACACCGCATCCAACGTCGAGAATTCGATCGCCGGATTTGGCGTTGACTAGATCGGCGACCATTTCTTCGTGGAGGCGAGTGGCTTCTTTGTAAGATTTTCCCGGAATCGGACGAGCGAAATGGAAGGACTGGCCCCAGCCCCATTCGTAAATGTCCGTGACTAAGTTGTAAAAGGTATCTACAAAATCGGGGACTTTTTCGGTGGTTTCGATCTTCTCCGGGCGGCGAAAGAAAGACCAGTACTGTTTGTACTTGTCTTGAATTTTCTCGGAGGAGATTGAGCCGCCGGAGAGGTTGACAGCGAGTTTGCCTTGGCGTTCGGCGGAGCCATAGATAAAGAAGAACCAGTAAAGGCCCGCGGCGAGGAGAGTTCCGGTGAGGAATAAGGGGAGAGAATCCATTACTGTTACTAGTAGAGAGGGAAGAGGAATTTTGTGAGAATATGGCAGCCTTGAAAATGGAAACTGTATAAATGTTATGTAAATGGGAGAGGCACGTGAGTAGCGCCTGAATGCAATTTATTTATTTATTCTTAGTATTTGACAGCGAAATTATAATTACGAATTTTATAAGAAAAGAAGTGAGTGGGGAGTTGGGACACGGAAAGTGGCCCCAGAGAAATCCCTAGTGCATCCCTCGATTTTTATTTGTTTATTATTATTTTTAAAATGGAAAAGAGTGATTCTTTTTTCAGGATTATTATAATTTAGACATTATATACATTTTTGTCAAAAATATTATAATGTGTGATATATGATAAAGTTTTGTTAATTTCTTTATACCATTATGCGAAAAAAAGAATCTTTTTTCCTAATGTAAAAGAAAAAGTGGGATATATAGGTAGAGGTGGAAATTGTGGAATGCTTGGAATCTTGGATGGTCAACACTTACTATAGGTAAATTTGATGATCATTTAGATCACGTTTTATACCAAATAAAATTTAGGGTAATTTAAAAATTAGTCCATTTCGTTTGTTGTTATTATCTATCTTTATTATTACGATAATAATGTGCGAATTTATTCATTTATTGTTATATTTACTATTATCGTTATCGTCACGGTCAGATGGTAAAGATAACGATAATATTAAATGTGACGGATTCATAACAATTACGTTTGTGATTG
Source organism: Benincasa hispida (assembly GCF_027475165.1). Classification (NCBI taxonomy): domain Eukaryota; kingdom Viridiplantae; phylum Streptophyta; class Magnoliopsida; order Cucurbitales; family Cucurbitaceae; genus Benincasa; species Benincasa hispida. Next base: position 68,421,125 of record NC_143486.1, read on the forward strand.
AAATCCATTACGATTGATTCGTCAATAGAATTACATTACGATTATACTAATTTTCATTACGCATGGATAAATGTGACATAAAATTAGTTTCAATTTCAATGAAAAGAAGAAGAAAAATCAATTGTTTTAAGTTAAAATTAGACATGTATTGGGTTTGATCTGATTGTCTTTAAAGGATTGCTCTACTAAATGACACTATCTCTACTCTAAATGAAATTGATTGCTGGATTGAAGCAATAAAATCAACAACATTTCGTTTGCTTCATGTAAAAAGAGAATGTAATAGGGTTGCAGGCTCTTTAGCTAAACTTGTTAGGAACTTGTTTGTTTGTAGGTGTTAATTTTCCACCCCATTTCCTTCGTTGGCTAAAATGGATTTTTCGGCTTTAATAAAACTTCTATTTTGCTTTAAAAAAAAAAAAAAAAGAAACCATTTTTAAAATTTGAATTTGGTTTCAAATTAATCAATGAGCTTCAAAATGTTACAATTTTACTCTAAGTATTTGAGTTTTATTTCAATTTAGTCTCTATGTTTCAAAATGTTAGATATTTACCCATGAGATTTAAGTTTGTTTTTAGTTAGTCCATAAGTTTTAAAATATTACAATTTTACTCTTGAGATTTGAATTCTATTTCAATTTGGTCCACATGTTTTAACATTTATATTTTTAATCTCGATTTTTTACTATACTAACTTTTCTTCCTTTAGTTCAATATTTGCTTTATTGATGCCAAAATTTGGATTGAGGAAAATGCACTCGACCTTCACAGAACAATAAAGATAAATATGTAATTTAAGGAAGAGAGAACCTGAAAAAAAAAAAAAAAAAAAAGAAAAAGAAAAAGAAAAAGAAAGAAAAAGCTCTATGCCAAAGTCAAAGTGTAAACTCTATAATAAAACTATATTACGTGATGTTTTTTTTTGTAGTCAACTATCAGTGTAAAAACGTCAAGTAAGCTCGTGTCAAGAATAAGAGAAATTTTTTTACTGGTTAAAAGTGTCAAGCTGTGATTTACTTGAAATTTTGTAACTGTCAAGTATATGACATATGTTGACTTATTTTAAGTGTCAAGTATCTAAATTATTGACATTCATTATGGATCAAGGTTTTCATAACTTGATAGTTTTTACTTGTCAAATGTAATTTTTTCTTGACATCCAAAAAACTGACAACTTAATTGAACACTTGATACATTTTGCTTGTCAAGTTCATATGTGCTTTTTTAAAAACAAAAATGTATGATTAGAAATTACCTATAATTGCTTCTATTTTGAGATTCAATAATGATATAATTTAATTGAAGAGGATAATTATTTATTAACTAAATAAAAAAAACAACACATATATATAAACAATTTAAGCATCAATCAACCCAAAATTTCTACCAACCTAAGAAAGTTCATATATCTTGAACATATATATTGTCATGTAACAATCTTATATTAACAAAGTTCATAAGAAAGTTCAAATGAACAATTTCTAATTAAGAAGAATATGAACAATTTCAACAGTATAACTAACTATCAATCCCATATGAACACATTTCCTTACAACCGACCCCGTTCCCCCTCCCCCTACCCATTGAACAATTCCAAAAATTACAACTATCAATCCCAGAAGAAGTAGTCATAGACAAATCTTGCTCACTATGCTCCTGCCTCCACATGAATAATGTAGCTCACATTGAACTTGTTGCTTTTAGCACCTACATATTTTGAAATAACATACCAAAAGCCACAACATATAGATTTAAATAATTTAAAAATTACTAAAATTAAGCACCACAACCTACAAAGTCCTAAAAACTTAAGAAAACAGCAAACAGTAACATGATTCACAAACCTAACACGGAATACAATTGAATTTAAAACTAAATCATTCTTTTGAAATGAAAACATTGAATATGGCTATAAGTTGACCTGTGCATTTGTAAATGTGAAGCTCAACTCAAACTAAAACTATCGAAAACATTGAATATGATATGATTTAGGAGTTTCAAGCCAAAAGTGCGGCAAATAAAGCTACACACTAAGAAAGAAAAAACTATATAAAAAAATAAAACAACTGTAAAATGGAATGAATTAAATACCTCCAACGAGATGCATAGTTCTTGGATGCTTTTTTTTTCCTAGAAAAAATATGACAATGGAGGTGAGTCCTATAACAAATGATACACATCACATCATCTTTAGAGCTTTCACACATAACATAAATATATCAACTCAAAATCCTAAATCAAAATCGAAAGAACGTTTAGACAAGTTTTACCTCAAAACAATCTTACCACTTAATTTGAAGACTATGAATCTGGTCCCAATTAGAAAATGAAAATTTTCAAGAATCATAAATAATTGAAAGTTTAAGTTACTATTTATAGGGGATTTGATTAGAGTTAAATATGAGTTTTTGTTAATTCCAAACAAGCTAAAAGATTAAATTTTATCTAATATTTTTCTGATTCTATCCCGTCCAAATTCACACATAACAGTTATGTTGTTTTCAATTTTTTTTTTTTTTTGGTTGAGAAGTTAAAAAAAATTAATAATGTTGTTTACATTTTAGTATTTTACATTTATTATTGATTTTTCAATAATGCATACTTTTTTGGCATTGGCTTTGATTTTCAATTAATTGATTGAAAACATTATAATGTGAAAATTTTTAATTAATTTTCTAAACCCTAGGACTCAATGAATCAAAATCTAGGTTTGAAGGAATTGTTTCTCAATAAAAGAAAAACAGTCTATTGAGAAATTTCAATGAAATCATAAGAGGAAATCATATCAATGCGCGGTAATTTTTCAATAGAATGATACAATTTACAAAAACAAAGTTCTCTTTTTTAGTGATAGAGGGCTTGGTTAGGTTAATGTAGAAAATTAGATATAACCTCAAATCTGAGTTCATTGTACAAAATTATTAATTCTATTCATATATAAGATAATGTTAATAGTCACTAAACTAACTTAAATATATATAGATGAAAATAAATAAATTTAAAAGATTTATTATTTATATTATTCATGTATTACTTATTTTTTATATTTCGTAGATTGTGTTTACAATATAATAAAAATGTTTATTCACCTTTCATATGTCGAATCAAACACTCATAAAAAAAATATCTAAATATTAATGGAAATTATTTACAAGTTGATTATTATGAATTTTTTTTTTTCAGAAAAGGAATAATTCTGTTTAACTTACTAGTCTTTAGTCTAAAATTTATTTCTCACTATTTACAAGTTTTGAAAATTTTCATTTATTTTTTGACGTATGATTTTTTTTTTCAATTAAATGAAATATTTTGTTTTAGTGCTTCAATAGAATTTTATCCGCCATCATTATGGTAGATTAATCCAAATAGATTGAGACTGAGAATTTAAAAAGATAAGAGACTTATTAATAGATATAGAGGCTTCCATTAGCAGACCAATATCGACAAGGTCCATATATAACCAATAACCACCTGTGGTCTTGGGAGACAAGTCTAAGAGGGTTGGTTGAGACCCACGATGGAACTTAGAGGATTCATGAGAGAGTTTAGATAACTCAAATGGTTCATGAAATAGCCTACTGGTAGCTTAGAGTAGTGTCTATTGATACTATGGAGAATCTAATAGTGTCTAGTAGTGCCAGGTAGTGTCTTGTGATGCCAGGAATGTCTAGTAGTGTCATTGATGTCTTAACAGTGCATAGTGGTGATAAGCAGTGGTTATTGGTACCATGAAAGGTCCATTGCCTTGTAGTGCCATTGGACCTCCTCATTATGTAGAGTGGCAATGACTCACTTTCATAACAATTGAAAGTCAATGAAAATTGAGCAAATGTCTTAGCCACCACTTCAAGCAGAGATAATATAACACTCGAAGTGTTACAACTTGGTGGTTTCATGAATTAACTAGGGATTATTATGAGCCTAATTGTTTGTTATACTTCACTAAATCTATATAAGTGATTCTTCAAAGGTAAGTTGAAAACAATCACAACTACTCTCTACTATCTTTACATCTCTCAATCCCTAAATGTTTTAAGTGGCTAAATATTGTTGGTCTGATACGACACTAATATTAACTAAATACTTGAAAAGTGAATCTATACACACTCCAAATCCTTTTCAATTAACTAAAAAAGATCCAGAAGATTTTGAACGAAATCTCTTTTTTTTCTTTCACATTATCTAAAATTGAAATAAGAAGATTTAAACCTAAGTCTAGAGTAACTCATATGAGATTTAAATATATGTTTAAATAATAATAATAAGAAGAAGAATAAAGATGAACGTGTTTACATGTTATACCTAGTGGGTAAAAATAATAAAATATTATTAAAATTTAAAAACGTAAAAACTGCATGTGGGGATGACAGACAGATCACGAGCTTTGTTGGATAGTTGGGTTTGGTAAATTGAAACATTTAAAAAAATTTCGTAATTATAATTTATAATTTATTGTCGATAAAAACGGAGCGTTTTATTTTCATTGGCAATTGTATTGCTGACGTGGATGAACTGCTGGACTTTGATGGCTTGACGATCACGTGGAAGCTTCTTTTTCCTAATTTTACATTAATATTTATCAATATCTTTGTTTTTATGCGTTTTTTTAAAAAAAAAATTCAGAAGGAATTTGTTTCTATGCTTTGAATTGAAGTACGAGTTTCATTTGTTTATGTAATTATAATGGTTAACAATTTATTAATAATGCAATATTCTCTTCTCTGTTATTTCCTTTAAATTGGAAATGAAATCATATCCTAAGTTGTATTATCAATAAGGTACTATTTGGATGCCACCTATCTTTTATCTCTATATTTCATTTTCTTCCAGATGCATTTAAGTACTTTTTTGTATCAATATCAAAATCAGATGTTCGAGTCTCTCACTTTATATAAAAATAATAAAATAATAAATAATAAAATGAATTTTAACTAACAAAAAATTTGTATTATAATTTGTTGGATATCTTTTAAAATGATAAAAGTAATTTTAATCATTTTAAAATCACTCCCAAATATGAACTTAATTAATTAATTTTTTTAAGCGAACCTTAATTAATTATTAATTAATAAGAAGATTTTTTTTAGGAATAATTAGGCATATAACAATAATTATACTATCATTTGGAAAAATAGAAAAAGATGGAATCATTTTGAATTATAACAAAACGCATGAATGACAAGTGAATCCAATTTCTTGAAATCCTAAAATGTCATCATCTTCCCTTTTAATTGTAGTGTAATTAATTCAACATTTTTTTATTAATGAGATTGTAATTAATTCCTCAACCATATACCCCAATAGACATTCAACGTCAATTAAGATCATCATTTCAAGTTGATAATATTATATTAATTATCCTAACTGAGATTTATTATTTTTTTTATACTTTCTATTAATCTTAATCAACATTCATGGGCTTTAAATTATTTTGAACGTTATATTTATTATCTTTTTGTTTCAAACATAAAATATTATAATATAACACATAGCCCTAGCTTTCTTCATCATATATATTGAATGCTTTCTTATTATGGTTGTTCAACGATTAAGAGTATTGTTTAATGATAAATGGGATGAAAATAATCACTATCATGACTTCCGATTTATTGAAGTTTCTGTTACTTTGAACACATCTTTTTCAATTTTCATATATATTTTTACTGATTTTATTTTTTGTTCTCAATCAATGACATGTTTACTTTGACACATTGGCACATAGATGAAAGACTAGACTTAATCGGCCATCGACCAAGAGTTCAAGTTGCAAAGTCTCTTCTTTCCAAGTGATTCTTATCGAGCCATTGTGAAAAGGTAGGTCAAACATATGGACGGTGTTAGTATTAACTAGTTTGCCATGGAGGTCCTAAACCCACTTGACAAGTTCAATCATAATCACATTTAAAGTAGTGGGTGGAGGAAATTATGATTGTGATGATAGATTCAGAGACAGTAATTCTATTCATGACAACACAATTATTAGGAGTTTAGGTTGGTGATGGAGAGCCTGTGTTGGAGGAGTTGAGATAGAAAAAGATGGAACTGGAGTGATCACTTGTGGCTCTGAAGGGCAATAAATGAAGTCAGTGGCAAAGGAGTCGAAGTCAAAACTGATGGTGAAGTATTAGTGGAAGAAGAGGGAGCCACGCCTGATGGAGAAAGGGATGAAGACAAAATTCAAGTCAGAGGTTTTGCCACTGTTGGTAGAGAAGCCATTTCAGAGAGGAAAATGACGGCAACTTGGTTGGCGAAGTGGTTGGTTGGTGCTCAGAGCATGACCAGCCGATAATAATCTCTAGATGTTTGTTTTAATAACAGTGTAATTAAGAATATTTTTTAATAAGTCAATTGCAATCTCATTTGTATCGCTGGGGGTAGTTTAGACTTTTATAAATTTGTTTATTTGTTTATTTGTTTATTTTATTTTGTCATTTTTACAAATGAAATATTGATTTGCTATTTTTACAAATGAAAAGTTAAAATATTTTATTCTTCTTGTTAGCCCCATTTTTTTATGCTTCCATTATTGGGCTTTAGCCTTTAACCAACATTTTGCTCACATGTATTAGGATGAGCATGGTAGATCGAAAAATCGACCCGACCGACCCAAATTGGCCCAAATTAAGTCAGACTGTCGGTAATCAACAAAATTCGGTCGGAGTTGATTTGGTTTTTTTTTAATCGATTTTTACATCGATCAGGGAAGATGGTTGGTCAGGTCTCGACCGACCCGATCGATTTAATGTTTAAAAAACCTGCACGCGTGTAAATTGAATTGGTTAGGATTCATTTCATTTCACTCAATCTTCAGTCGTCCGCCTCTGTAGTCTTCTTCTTCACTCATCAGCGTTCAGCCGCATCGATCCATCCACATCCGACGTCCATCGATTCATCTGGTTCAGCGTCCATCGTTGCAGCAGCCCAGCCCCATCGATCCGTCTTGAGTCTTCATCCTCTTCAATCTTTAATCTTCCATCAATCCATCCACATCCATCCACATCCGGTTCAGCGTCCATCGTTGCAGCAGCCCAGCCCCATCGATCCGTCTTGAGTCTTCATCCTCTTCAATCTTTAATCTTCCATCAATCCATCCACATCCGGTGTCCATCGATTCGTTTGATCCGATGTCCATCTTTTTAGCTCAGCCCCATCGATTCATCTTCAGTCTTCAATCTTCCATCGATTTGTCTGTGTCCGACGTCCATTGATTCGTCCGGTTCAACATCCATCATTGCAGTGATTCAGGGCGATGATTCGTTTCATTATCCATAATCGTTGCAGTGATTTGTCCCGTCCCCGTCCGGCATTCATTGTTGTAGGTTGTCCATTGATTCGTCCATCGAACTTGGAGAACTTAGTAATTTTTCCTCCCTCAATTTATTACTTTGAGTTTTTTTTTCTTACTCTGTGACAGTAAGAGTAAACGAGCGAGTTGCTATGGGTTTGTTTGGGTTTTATTTTTTCTATTTTTGAGTTTGAGCAAAATGAATCTTGTTTGGATTTACTTAATCAATTTTCTTTAAGATTGAAATCAAGCTTGACTGAAATATTAATTAAGCAACAAAATTTTTGTTCTGAGAGATTTCATGTTCTGGGTTATTGATTTCAATAGAAAAATAGGTATCTTAGAGATTACATACTTCCATCATTCAAATGTTTTTATTTTATAGACTTACATGGATTCAACGGATATGGAGTTTGATGGAGCTATAACTGATACTTCAAAAAATGAACAAGATGCAGAAACGAATGCCAATATAAATATCATTGATGTTGATTCAGCAAATGAGATATCAGATGTTCCAAATCCACCGAAAAAAAGGAAGGTTGTGAAAAAAATCCATAGTTTGGAATCATTTTGAGATGCTAAGAGGTGATCCTAAGACCCTCATGCTCAATGTAAATACTGTGAAGTTGTCTATGCATGTCATTCTAAATGTAATAGTACTAGGACTATGAAGAATTATTTGGAAAATTGTAAAGAGTACCCTTACCAGAAAAAGAGAGATCGAACCTAAATGACATTAGCTTTCAAAACTAAAAACAAAGACAATGTTGGGGATAATAATTTACAACTTGTATGTGAGTCATATAGTTTAGAGATTTGTCGGGAAACGTTGGTTGAAATGATAATTGTTGACGAATTGCCATTCAAGTTTGTGGAGGATAAAGGATTTAAAAAACTTGTCGACAGATTAACATGTGCAAGTCAACCTAGATTTGTTGTTCCGTCTTGGTTTACTGTGGCTAAAGATGCACTTAAGTTGTATGTTAATGAGAAAAATGCATTTGAAAGACATGTTTGCGAACAAGAAGTATAGAGTTTATCTCACTATAAATTGTTGGACATCAGGACAAAATATAAATTACATGGTACTAATTGCTCATTTCATAGATTCTAATTGGAGATTACATAAAAGGATACTTCGTTTTTGTCCAATTGAGAATCATAAAGATGATACTATTGGTAAAACCATTGAAAGAATTTGAAGGATTGAGGCATTGAAAGGGTAATGACTTTGATTGTTGATAATGCAAGTTCGAATGACATTGCTATTACTTATCTTCTGTGTGAACAAACGCTTGTGATGTAATAATATAAGATATTTTCTTCACTATTGTCTATGAAACATGAGATGTTTTATTTGCATTTACCATAAACAAATAAATAATAAATACAATAAGATTATATTCATAACCTATAGTTTGATATCATATATTAACCATAATATTTTTCCTCCATTAAATATAAGTCATATTTATATCCAATTTCCTCCAAATTAATGTATCTCATACATAAAGTGAATTATATCATATATAGTTAACTAGTTCAATATATCATATATAATCAAACACTCTCTTGTAAATTTGAACATTTCAAACTGACCCAAAAACCAATTCTCAACTTGTATCCAAGCTACCAAGGGGACTTATGAACCTATGGCTCAAAGCTCCAACGGTACGTGAATAACTGACTAAACTCTTTAGCAACGATATCCACCATCTGTTAACTGTCAGACATTCCACTAAAGACCGACAACTGAACTCTTCTTATCGCAAATATATTTCTATGTCCATCGGATATAACCAATCATCAGTACAATGACCTTTCACAGATGCTCGTAAGTACAGCTGAGTCAATTTTCCATTTTGTCCTTGTAATTAATCTTACTCCTCAAGTACTACTGATCTCTCTAATGAACAATACAACATAGTTCTACTATGTGTGAACACCTCTTGGGTCATGAGAAGGAGTGTGGTGCCACATCGTTCAAGTCCCGGGATCAATCCTTAAGGGAGCAATCTATCTATTTACCCCTACTTCAGGGAAGGAGTGAGCTCCATCTTGTGTAGTTGAGTTTTCAGCTCCTAAATCAGATGAATCCCCAAAGTGGTAGGTTTGAGTCGACGCTCTGGCAACTCACACCCAAGCAAATCAAAGGACCGCCCTCAATGGCAGGAGTTCTCAACTCACTCACGATTGAGGTCATGTTACCTATGGTCATCCTAGTGAAGTGAAGTCTCTGTCATGAACGGGGTTATATGATGAGACGTTAACACTTCGTGGTCAGGTCTTATACAAACTCTTTGTATAGGATGCATCCGCTCGCACGTCCGCACATGAATGATCAGGATCAGATCATCTGTAGCAAGTCACAACCCTCCATAAAGCAGACCGCATCCGTAGCGTTATCAGGATAAAATTTCCTTCCTGTATCCATATACTACTGATGCATTATTTTATGAGGTGAAATTATGAAATAAAATGCGGTGATGGAAATGCATTGAGCAACAAATTTTCTCAGTGGAATCCAAGTATAAACCCTACTGAGTTTCCTGGTAAGTCTAGGGTCGAACTCAGGGACTAGGGAAACGGTATGCGGTGATAATTTTCCAAAAGTCTTTGCGGTAACCGGTAAATCAAATAGTTGTTTGGTGTTGTTGTTTGCGGTATAAAATAAATGTATGCGGTAGATTTGAGAAAAGATCGATTATTCAGAGATACATTGAGTATGCAGAGGAATGGTTTGAGAAGGTCTTTAGCTTGCGTTTCCCGAGATTGTGTCAAACTATGCGATCATGCTACACTCATGCAACAATAAATCATTTTCCAATGCAAATGTGGTGCTCCTAGTTCTAGGACGCATGTGTTGAATGCAATAGTGTCCATTTAGCTTATTCCTAAGTTTCTACTCTTTCCCTATGCGATGATGCAAGATGCATACAAAGACAAGGTGACCGCACACAATCATATCCTATCTCTAGGATGCATGCGATGCGTTAATAGCAAACAGTGCTTATTCCTAAGCTCCTATCTCTTGATTACGCATTCTAATCTGACTCTCCCGAGCCTAGATTCTAACCTGACTTTTTCAAGCCTAGATTCTGCCCTTAGACTACCTTCCCGAGTATCTCTAATGGACGAATGATGTATACATAATACAAGATAATCGCATAGAATGAAGATTCCCAGTTGTGCTAGCTAAGTGCTTCTCAACCCATTCGACAGATTTAGCTACTCATGCGTAATAAACAGAGAGTGAACAAATATAAAGAAGTAAATTCCATTGCTATAGATGAGTTTAAGTACAAAATGTCAATGGAAGATAAGGATAGAGAGTCTGGTAGCAATCCATTACTTCCCAAGACTTTTACACTGTCAACTCTATTCTGTTCAAAACATAATCCTGCTTCCGCAAGAGCTGACCCTCTCTCTAATCTTGACGCTTCCGACACTCTCCCAAGTTCACCAGAACGATTGCTTGGCACAATCTTGCTTCTCTCGCTCCACTTAAAATAAAAGAAAATCTAAGACAAGGTTATTCTAACTATGGAGAAAATTATCTAAGTGTCCAAACTATCCGAACTATCCTTTGCTGAAGGTTTCCTTTCGTATTTATAGAGCTTTGCGGTGAAATGTGGCTTCTCTTTTATGATTGCACAGATGGGATGACTTTAATTCTTTGACTGATGCGCCGAATATTTGTCACCGAAGAGCTGAGTGTACTTGCTACAGTAGATCGTTAGCGGCTTGTCAACTTAATTCGGACTCGACTGTCATCGGCTTTTTGTCCCATCGTGATTAATTATGCTTTTAACCTAGATGCGCCCACCAAGTTGCGGCGGTTCTATACAGCAATCCTTCTTGAGCAGATGTTTGCGAGCATAAATCACCGCAAAGCCTTGCGGTAACGCTGCACTCGATCATTGATTTCTTGTGATCGCGCTTTCCGCCTTGCGTCAATGCATATTCTGCATAAAAATACCAAAGTTAACTATTTTTATACGATGAACGCATGCGATCGTAATGTCATGAACTTAATGCTTTTTGGACGCAATCTTATACATTTTATCAACGCAAACCTTCATTGTTTAACTTAGCACTGTAATAACGTGCATTTCTGCCTGTTATCATACCCCAAAATTTAAACAATGCTTGTTCTCAAGCATAAGCTAAAGATTTCCTTTAGAAAGTCGACTGCAATCTCTTTTCCTAGATTTCTCAAGGATACTTCATTTAAATCCTATACACCAAAATTTCCTTAATTCTTATTCGAGTCTCCTCTCAAAATATTTCTATTATTTAGGGACCGCAAGTTTAACCTTCAAAAGAACTTTACTTTCTAGGACATCGCATGATTTATTTCAAAAAAGAAAATTTTTTTTTTTTGGGGGTGTTAACTGATTTTTATTGTTGCATATTTTTGACATTGTTATTTTTTCTGACCTTGCGCTGATCCAAATGCCTCGCCTTCGTTTTGGCTTGCCCCCACGTGTGTCATGCAGACATCTAACTACGAGCAAGGTGCTCTTTCTTAGACTAGACTCATACCTACTTGCCAGCGGAGTTGTGGTCATTTATTTATGCGCTGATCTTGGTGACTAACTTTCGTTTTGGCTTGCCCCCATGTGTGTCATGCAGACATCTAACTACGGGTAATTGCCCTTCATAACTTAACTCTTATCGACATGGGTTTCCCCATTGCATTGACAACGGAGTTTTTATTCTCAAAATTCCCCTCCCCCCCCCCTTTTTTATGGAACTAAAAATAGCAAGGTCGAAAATAAATACCTCACCCCCAAATTTAAAATGTGGCAATTTCCTCATTGCCAATACAGTGAAAGAAGTCATGCGATATTCTTAGGAAGCTACGTAAAGAGTCAGTTTGAAAGAAAGCTAGCAGACCACTAACTTGTAGAAATATTTCACGAGACGACTGTCCTAAAATTAAGTTGACTCTAGTATATACGAAAAAATAGAAGCATGTGTTTCATCATTGAAATCATAATTGGCAAAGAGAAAGCATGTGGTGACTTGCTAAATTTATCAATGTTAAATGATTGCAGAAATCAACGAGGATGCAATGATAAAATTTCAGAATTAAAATGCGATGTGATAATGCAGAATTTGGAATAAAGTGAAGGAAAAATACAACCCCCAAATTTGCGCTGTCGCCCACATTGTTTGTTGACGCATCCTGCTTTGCGACGATCTACTTCCTTTGGATTGCGGTGACGGAATAAAGTAGTTGCATCTTCGTGCAGCGTCTCCGCAATTGTGTACTGCGATCGTTGTAAGAAAAACATTGAGAGGGTCAAATAATATTAAACAAAAAAAAAAAAAAATCTTTTACCGCAATTGTTTAGTACAATCGTTTTTTTTTTAAAAAAAGATAAAGAATATGCACTGAAAGATAACAACAATGTGATGAAAGTTCATGAAGCCTTGATGTAGGAAAAGAATATTCAAAAGGATTGCGTCTCTGATGAGGCTGAATCATATAGTAACTCAGGGATTGCGTATTCCAAGCTGCGCTTTTCACGTCTATGGTGACTTTTTCTTCTTTTCTCGATCTTTCGGAATCTTGACTGCCTTAATCTGGAGCTTTTCCCTATTGATGTTCATTATGATTTCCCCCTTCTGCACATCAATTTGGGCGCGACTGGTCGAGAGAAATGGTCGTCCCAATATGATGGGCACATCTTTGTCTGCTTTATAATCCAAAATGATGAAGTCTGCCGGTAAGATGAATTTATCAATTGAGATAACGGCGTCTTTCAACTCTCCTTCAGGATGTATTCGGGATCTGTCCACGAGCAGGAAAGTTTCCTTCGTGGGTGTGAGTGTGCCAATGTCTAATCGTTTGAATATTGATAGCGGCATTATGTTTATACTCGCCCCAAGGTCACATAGTGCTTGGCCATTGTAGACCCTTCTAATGGAGCATGGTATCGTGAAGATTCTTGGGTCGCACATTTTTTATGGGATCATAACATTTTGTGTTATTGCCATTGTTGTGATCTTGTCTTCATTATTTTGTTTCTCTTTCAATCTTTGCGGAAATGGTGGTAGCTGGACTTTTTCTATCTCATGATCTAAGGGCTTGAGGGTGGACGCAACTCATGGTTTCATTTGCTCAGGCACTTCTAAATTACAAGTCAACGGGTCCTTAGTTGTTACCGCATTCAAGTTGGTCGTGATAGGTTCCTCCCCCACTTCTGCAGTCATTTTGTCGCTTAGCAAGGAGACTTCTAAGCATTGTTCCTTTCCCGTACCCCCAGCGTTGCGCGGAAGCTCAGTTGAGCTCGGCAAAGCTCCTTGTGGTCTATTTTTGAGCTCGCCCGCAATTTGTCCCAACTGAATTTCGAGATTTTGAATGAACGTTGCTTGATTCTAAAGCACTGATTTGTTCTTCTCAATGTACTACTTCAACAAGCTCTCTAAGGATCAAGATTGCGGTGTTTGCGAGCTGCTAGCTTGGTTATGCGTTGGATCATTAGTTTGCGGGAAAAATCCGGGTGGCCTTTTTTTTTGCGCCACTGGTTGAAACCTTTGTTGTTGATTTTTCCATGCGAAATTTGGGTGGTTTCTCCACCCGGGGTTGTATGTATCGGAATAGGGATTATTCTTTATGAAGCATACTGACTGCGGATTTCCTGGGCATTCTTCCATCGAATGAGTGTCTCCATAGATGACACAACTTGCGGTCATTTGAGCAATTGCATTGACTTGCCCTTTCTTCGCTCGCATACTGCTAATTGCGATGCCTTGTATCAAACACATCATTGTAGTCATTTGATTCTAAAGGGATGCGATGGCCCCATTGTTTGCGTCATTGTCTTTAATCCTTAATCTTTGATCGTTTTCTCGCCAATCCTCGTGATTTTTAGAAATGCGATCAAGTATATTTTTGGCCTCCTCATGTGTTTTGTCGAGCAGACCACCAGCTGCTGTCGCATTGGCAGCGATCTGCGAAGTAGGGTTCAGTCCTTGAGAAAAGATCTACATTTGCAAGCAGTCTGGTAATCTGTTGTGTGAACAGTCTCTTACCAGCCTCTTAAACCCCGCCCAGGCGTTGCTGAGCGATTCGTCGGTTTCTTTTTCAAAATTCGTTATTAGTTTCCTTTTATGGGCATTCTTGGTTGATGGGAAATACTTCTTCATAAAATTTTTCACCACTTGTTCTCACGAAGTTATCTCTCCCGGTTCGAGAGAATATGCCCATTTTCTTGCCTGATCACACAAAGAAAATGGAAACAGAGTTAGTCGAACTTCTTCGATCGAGATATTTGGGAACAAAAAAGTGTTGCAGATTTCTATGAAGCTCCGGAGATGGGCGTACGGGTATTCGCCACGCCTTCCTCCAAACTGCCAAGCAGCCTGGATTATCTGCAATAGTACCAGCTTCATTTCAAACCTCGATTCGTCTAACACTGGCCTCATGATTCCTAGAGAGAAATTGTAAAGGTTGGGCAACGCATAGTCCAGAATGGATCTATTACGATCATTCGCCAGAAGAATGGGGTTGGCCATTATATTGTTTGCGTTTGCTGCCCTTTCTTCCGGTTGTTCCGCCATTACTTGGGTTCTGTCTTGATGTTGGCGGTTGTCTTTTAATCGTTTTCGAAACGTTCTTTCAATCTCTGGGTAATAATTTTCCAGAGATTGAGAGCTGCAAAGAAATCAGAAAAACTACTGTTAGCACACTGATTTGCCGAAGTTCCCGACAATGGTGCCAAAAACTTAATACGTTATTTTATGAGATGAAATTATGGAATGAAATACGGTGATGGAAATGCATTGAGCAACAAGTTTTCTCAGTGGAATCCAAGTATAAACCCCACTGAGTTTCCTGGTAAGTCCAAGGTCGAACTCAGGGACTAGGGAAACGGTATGCAGTGATAATTTTCCAAAAGTCTTTGCGGTAACCGGTAAATCAAATTATTGTTTGGTATTGTTGTTTATAGTATAAAATAAATGTATGTGGCGGATTTGAGAAAAGATCCATTACGCGGAGATACACTGAGTATGCGGAGGAACAAATTGAGAAGCTCTTTAGCTAGCGTTTCCTGGGAATTCGTCAAACTATGTGATCATGCTACATTCATGCAACAACAAATCATTTTCCTATGCAAATGCGATGCTCCTAGTTCTAGGACGCATGTATTGAATGCAATAATGTACATAGAGCTTATTTCTAAATTTCTACTTTTTTCCTATGCGATGATGCAAGATGCATACAAAGACAAGGTGACCGCACACAATCATATCCTATCTCTAGGATGCATGCGATGCGTTAATAGCAAACAATGCTTATTCTTAAGCTTCTATCTCTTGATTATACGTTCTAATCTGACTCTTCCGAGCATAGATTCTTACCTGATTTTTCCAAGCCTAGATTCTGCCCTTAGACTACCTTCCTAAGTATCTCAAATGGACGAACGATGCATACATAATACAAAATAATCGCATAGAGTGAAGATTCCCAGTTGTGCTAGCTAAGTGCTTCTCAACCCATTCGACAGATTTAGCTACTCATGCGTAATAAACAGAGAGTGAACAAATATAAAGAAGTAAATTCCATTTCTATAGATGAGTTTAAGTACAAAATGGCAATGGAAGATAAGGATAGAGAGCCTGGTAGCAATCCCTTGCTTCCCAAGGCTTTTACACTGTCAACTTTATTTTGTTCAAAAGATAATTCTACTTCAGCAGAAGCTGGCCCTCTCTCTGATCTTGATGCTTCCGACACTCTCCCAAGTTCACCAGAACAATCTCTCGGCACAATCTCGCTTCTCTCGCTCCGCCTTAAAATAAAAGAAAATCTAAGACAAGGTTATTCTAACTATGGAGAAAATTATCTAAGTGTCCGAACTATCCGAACTGTCATTTGCTGAAGATTGCCTTTGGTATTTATAGAGCTTTGGGGTGAAAGGCGACTTCTCTCTTATGATAGCACAGATGGGATGACTTTAATTCTTTGGCTGATGCGCTGAATATTTGTCACCGAAGAGCTGAGTGTACTTGTTATAGTAGACCGTTAGTGGCTTGTTAACTTAATTCGGACTCGACCGTCATTAGGTTTCTGTCCCATCATGATTAATTATGTTTTTCACCCAGATGTGCCCACCAAGTTGCGGCGGCTTTATACGACAATCCTTCTTGAGCAGATGTTTGCTAGCACAAACCACCGCAAAGCCTTGCGGTAACACTGCGCTCGATCGTTGATTTCTTGTGATCGCGCTTTCCGCCTTGCATCAACGCATATTCTGCATAAAAATACCAAAGATAATTGTTTTTATGCGATGAACGCATGCGACCGCAATTTCATGAACTTAATGATTTTTTGACGCAATCTTATATATTTTATCAACGCAAACTTTCATTGTTTAATAACTTAGCACTGTAATAACGTGCATTTCTGCCCCTTATCAACTACATACCATTTTGGTTGTTACTTAAGACATGATCCACTTTATGTCACCACATACATGCTTAAGTTATATAATGACAACCAGGGATTTTAGTTTATTGGTTTGTGGTAAAGCAAATAAAACATCAAATGTGCAAATCAAGAAGTGAAGTAAATATTATATATTATCCATCACAAGCCTTCGTAAAAAATATGTTTACAAACTACAGGACACGAGACTTTAGGACATCAACCCCAATAATTGTAACTTAAGCATATATGTGGAGATATACAAGTGGATCATGCCTTAAGTGATAACAAAAATAGTCTATAGTATATGAATATAGGTGGGAAACCTTATCCTAGTGACACTACGGACACGACCCACTTTGTAGATAGTTACAAGTGTTGTGACGTGCTATAGGTGGTCTAATCCTGATCATGCATGTGGAGACCTGCTAGCGGGGGTGTCCTATACAAATGAGTTTGTATAAGACCGGACCACGAAATGTTTAGTCTCGTTATATAATGCCATTCATGACCGAGACTTCTTTTCACTAGGATGACCATAGGTAACATAACCTTAATTCTGAGTGAGTTAGGAACTCCTACCTATGAGTGCGGTTCTTTGATTTGCATGGGTGCGAGTGGCCAGATTGCCAACTCAAACCTACACTTTTGCGATTCGTCTTGTTGGGGAGTTGGGAACTTAGCTACACAAGATGAAATTCACTCATTTCTTGAAACAGGGGTAAGTAGATTGATTGCTCCCTTAAGGACTGATTCCGGGACTTGAACAATGTGGCATCACACACCTTCTCATGGCTCGAGAGGTGTCCACACATAGTGGACTATGATGTATTGTTCATTAGAGAGATCAGTGGTACTTAAGGAGTTAGATGTTACTATAGGGCCAAAATGATAAATTTGTTCAACTGTACTACGAGCATCTGTGAAGGGATATCGTACTGCTGACTGGTTATATCTGATGGACATAGAAATATATCTGTAGTAAGAAGAGTGCAGCTGCCGGTCTTTAATGGAGTGCCCGATAGTTAACGGATGGTAGATCTCGTGACCAAAGAGTTTAGTCAGCTATGCACGTATCGTTGGAGCTTCAAGTTATAGGTCCATAAGATCCATTTGGTTGCTCAATGGATTTAAGTTGAGAATAAATTTTTGGGTCAGTTTGAAATGTTCAAATTGACAAGAGGGAATTTAATTATATATGATATAATTAAACTAGTTCAATTATAAGTGATATAGTTGACAGGATGTATAAGATCATTAATTGGAGGAAAATGATATAAATATGATTTATATCAAGTAAGGAAAAAAAGGATTATGATTTAAATGTTACATATGATGTGATATTAAAACTATAGGCTATAAATATAATATTGTAAGTTAGTTATCATATTTATTTATAATTAAAAAAATTATGAGATATTTGTGGGTGGTTTCTCTTTTAACCGTGCGTAAAAGTGGGAGGTTGTATTCAGTTTTCATAACTGAAGGATAAAATGAAAAATGTTTTCATTTTGTAAAGCATCACTTCATTAAGTACACAACCAATCGTTTAGCTCACGGGAGACTACACGACAGTCTTCAAGTGTGTGTTTAAACGATCGTGTACACGCACTTTTAACTAAACGATCGTCTAAAGTTTTACTAAACGATTGCATGCCTTAGCGCGATTTTCTAAACGATCGTGTAAACGATCAACCTGTTTTTCCTAAATGATCACGTACCTTCTGACCCTTACTAAACGATCAAGCACAAAGTCTATACAATAGACAGTATTCTCTCCCACTTGCTTGGTAGTATAGTGCGATTATTGTTTCCTCCTTCCCTCTACCAAATCCAACAAAGCCCACACCTCTTGGATTCTCACCCGAGAATACCAAGGTTATTGAGTGGAGGTGTCCAAGATGTTACTTGTTCGTGGAGAAGTTTGTTCGTGACTACTGGACGATTGGGTAGAAGATCTGGGCGAGGGCGAGATTTTTCTGTCCAAGTTCTTCACGAGACCGAGAGACCTGTGAAAGAAGAGTTCTTCAAAGGTAAGTCTCTTAGTCCTTTTGTATTTAATTTCTAAAGCATGCCATAATTTGTTAGAAGAAGCATAACTAGTTTGTATGTTTGTGAATGCTTGTAATTCTGTCACAATGAATTTGGATTAATCGTGCTTTTGCTCATGGGTTCTCTTTGATAAGAGTTCCTTCAATTGGTTTCAGAGTCAGGTTATGATATTCTAAATCCATTGATGTATAGAATAACATTTACATTCTTGGTGGGTGTAAGCATGTCTTCATTCTGTTTAAGTGTTAAATAGATTTGTGAATGTGGATTAATGGATTTAGGATGGTTTCCTTTGGTTGTTGAATTCTTTTACATTCAAAGTTAATTGTAAGAGCTCCTGTGTTTTTGGGCATATTAACTTCCTATTGAGTCTGTAATTCAAAGTGTTTGAGTTAGTGTGAGTAGCTTGTGATGAAGCTTCAAAGCAAGGAGTTGCACATTACTTCGAGGAAGAACAAGACCAAGTGTTGGTCAGATCGTGTAAACGATGGGGGTAAGCGATTGTTGAGTATGGGATACTCGGTGGCAAGGTTGACGTGTGCACACTAAACGATCGTGTGGCTCAACAAGCTTCATCGTTTAGTCACTAACTACACGATCGTGTTGTAAAAGTTACTTAGCGCTTTTTCTATGATCGTCTAGACGATTGTGCTTCACAACAACGTAGTCGTTTAAACGATCGTTTAGACTTGTGTATTTAAAATTAGTGCACTAAACGATTGGGTGGCCTCATGCTTGATCGCATTGTAAATGGTACTGGATCGTAGCTAAGTGATTGTGGTTACTCACCTAATTTACTAAACGATCAGGGAGGCTTCGCCCGTGCAGTTCAAGACTGGGTTCGCTTGTGAACCAGTTTGCTCGATGGTTTTATGTAATAGATAGATTTTAATTTTTGGTTTTTGAGGCTAATCATCCCGGTCCATTAGTTTTGTGAATGTACATAAGATGTATGTTTTATCATATGTCATATGTTATGCCATATAGTTGAAATCTCACCTTAGGTTATGCATTGGTCATGTATCAGCTCTATATCGTAAGAGTTATGATATGTAGTTTGCATGACTTAAATTATATAAGAGCATGCTCATGCATCCTATAATATAAGAGTTATATTTATGCATGCATTAAGCATATTCATACATCATCTTTATATTATATGGGTATATGGAAGCATGTATGCTTAGTTCATTACCAAGTATATAAGAGTTATATATAGTAATGAATGGACATTGCATGAAGCATGACACATAGGTTAAATTTATAAGAGTTATAAATACCTAGTTGTGCATAACAATGTGAATGGTTTTGGTTGTTTCTTTTATAAGAGTTATAAGGGAAATTAGAACTAAAATCGATAAGAAAGACATGCATGTGAACTTAGGCTTGAATCATGGTTTTAAAAGAGTTTTAAAACTTGGTGGAGATAGACCTAATATCACGATTCTAATGAGATTAGCAACCTAAGGTTTAATCTTTTAGTCAGTTTAATAGGATTAAATTGACTAATAAAACATTAAATATGTAACAAATCTATCTATAAGGGATCTTTTGTCTAAGGTGGACTCTATCTAGGCTGGGGTACTTAAGTTGACAGAAATAGACTAGAAACCTACCTGGAAAGGTGAATTAGATAGATTTGATGCATGCATGCAAATTTGAGGATAGTCCGTTAAAGACTTTAATGGGACTTGACTTGAACTTGTTTAATTTCAAAGGCAAGAGTTGTTTTTGAGCAAATTAAACACACTTAGATAAAATCAGTAGCCGGATAAGTTAATGAACCTCTAGATAGAATATTCAGTGGGAGGAACTTGAAGTATATGATACTTCAATTAAACCTTTTCACGTTTCTTTCTTTATGTTCACACCGTGAGATCTATCCTCAGCCTCAAGACACCCTGGGAGTGTCCCCCTAAAGAATGATGTTTGGGTAAGTAAATACCAAGGTGAATGGAGAGAATGTTCATAGTAAGTGTGAGCAGGACGTGTGACAATATATCCTACGGTCTCTCTCATTAGGTTGGAAATCGTTTCTGTGCATCGCCTCGAGGAACCCTGGGAGTGTCCCCTTATAGGATGCCAATTTTGCACGACTCTTTATCTGATCTCCTGTATAGGATAAGGTCGCTTTAATCTCTTATTCTAATCTGCTTTTTCCTACGATGGGCGCATTAGGGCTGGAATCTAGGGCCGAAAATGAGGGGTTACACTTACTCGAAATTGTTAAAGGTTAACAATTCTGGACTAGAAAATGGTGACGGTTAGTGTCAATTACAAGAGTTGTTTCAGCCTAATGGTTGAGAGTGTCTCATCCTAGTGAAAGGGCATTTGATCATTCAGTTGGTGACGTATGTCCTGCTTTGTTGGGGCATCATTGCAAAAAAGATGTCTTTTCACTTAGAGTACATGAAAACTATTTTACTAAATTAAAATTGGTGTTAAATCTGCGTTCACAACCTCCTTCATTGCAGGGTTCAGTTTACGTTGAGGTTCGATAGACCCTTTTTGGTTTTCTTCGAGACGTATCCTATGCATGCAGTATGTCGGGCTGATTTCTCTTATATCTGCTAGCGTCCACCCGATTGCTTTTATGTACTTCTTCAGGATGTTAAGCAGTGCATTTTCTTGTCCTTCTTGTAGCGCAGAGGAAATTATCACTGGCAAAATTTCATTTTGCCCCAGGAAAACATACTTCAGATGACTTGGTAGAGTTTTTAATTCCACGGTAGGTGGTTGTTCCAAAGAAGGTTTTTGTGCTTTTCTCTCTTCATTCAACATCAATTTTTCTTCTTTGTTTGTTGTTTCCGTGATCACATTGTAGATTTCTACGGATGCGGTCGCATCCTTTCTTTTATCTTCTTCTTCGAACTCTTCTTCTTCATTACAACTATGTTCATTGTTTGAATCGGATAGGTCTTCACTTCTAAATACTTCATGGCTTTAATGATGTTAAACCTAAGCTTCTTCCCTTTTACACACATTGTGATCTCTCCTTTGTATACATCAATTTGAGCGCGATTAGTAGATAAAAATGGTCGTCCCAATATGATGGGCACATCTTTGTCCGCTTCGTAGGCGAGAATGATGAAGTCTGTCGGTAGAATGAATTTATCAATTGAGACCAGGACATCCTTCAACCTTCCCTCTGGGTGAACTAGGGACTTGTCCGCCAGCGGGAGAGTCACCGTCGTGGGCGTCAGCTGCCCTACATTCAACTATTTGAAAATTAAAAGGGGCATTAAATTTATACTGACCCCAAGGTCATAAAGCGCTTGACCGATATATCCCGGCAATTAAGCAGCGTATCCTGAAACTTCTTGGGTCGCCCATCTTCGGTGGGATTATGGTGTTTGAGTTTTGCGTTAACGCCACAATTGCAAACTTTCCTGTGCTTCTTTTCTTTGTCACCATGTCCTTAAAAAATTTAGCATATTTTGGCATTTGTTCAATCGCCTCTGTGAATGGGATGCTGATATGTAACTATTTTAACATTTCCATGAAGCGATGATATTGCACTTCATCAATTTGCTTTTTCTTAAGCCTTTGCGGAATGGTAGGCTTAGAGGTGGACGCAACTTCTGGTTCCATTGTCTCATGTTCTTCTGGTTCATCCTGTGTGAACGGGGTCCGCTATTGTCTTTCCACTTCCCAAGGTCACGACTTGACAGTGCTTCTTTCCTGTGTTCCCCGGGTTGCGAGAGAGCTCAGTTGAGCTTGGCAACGTCCCTTGCGGTCTATTTTTAAGCTCTCCTACAATCAGCCCTATCTGGATCTTTAGATTGCGGATTGAAATCGCCTGATTCTGGAGTACTGGCTCGTTCTTCTCTATGTACTGCTTTAATACGCTCTCCAGGGAAGAAAATGGCGGCGCTTGCGAGCTGCTAGCTTGATGTTGCGGTTAACCGTTTGTTCGCGAGAAAAATCCTGGCGGTTCTTCTTTTTGCGCCATAGGTTGATAATACTATTGTTGGTTGTTTTTCCACGCGAAGTTGGGGTGGTTTCTCCACCCTAGGTTGTATGTGTTAGAGAGGATTGTTCTTTACGAAGCATACTGATTGTAGGTTCCTCAGACATTCTTCCATCGGATGTGCTTCTCTACAAGTGGCACAACTTGTGCTTGTCTGATCAATTGCGTTGACCTGCCCTCTTTGTGTTCCAGGGATGTTGATTGCGATGCCCTGTAATAGATTGATCATTGTATTCATTTGATTTTGTAGAGACGCGATGGCCCCGTTATTTACGTCACATTCTTGAATTTTGAGTCGTTGATCGCTTTCCCTCCAATCTTCGTGATTCTTTGATGTGCGATCAAGAATATATTTAGCCTCATCATAAGTCTTGTTAAGCAGACCACCAACTACTGCCCATTGGCAGGTCTGCGATGCAGGGTTCAAACCGTGATAAAATATCTCCATTTGGAGACAGTCAGGTAAGCCGTTGTGCGGATAATCTCGCACCAATCTCTTAAACCTCACCCAAGCATCGCTGAGCGATTCATCAATTTCCTTTTCAAAATTTGTAATCAACTTCCTCCTTCTAGCGTTCTTAGTAGAGGGGAAGTATTTCTTCATGAACTTCTCTACTAGTTGTTCCCACGAGGTTATCTCCCCTGGTTCGAGAGAATAAGCCCATTTCCTTACTTATTGCATAACGAAAATGGGAACAACGTTAGTCGAACTTCTTCAGCTGAGATGTTTGG